>NC_069508.1:187500-190000 GCF_027579735.1 Bombina bombina | reverse complement strand
TCTAATGCCCACCATGGAGGCATTAATGTCCTCAACAAACTGAATTAAGGACTCCAATGAGCCCCCCCATATGCCAAAAATATCATCTATATACCTTAGCCAGAGCTTACAGCTACTGATGAATGGCTGACTATTGTAGACAAATTTGTTCTCAAAACCACTCATGAACAAATTGGCATATGAGGGGGCTACATTGGAGCCCATTGCTGTCCCCCGTTTTTGCATATAATATGTGTCCTGAAAAAGGAAGTAATTACAGTACAATATCAATCTTAGCATGTCGTCAACAAAATCAATCTGAGATGGATTATATAGTTTGCTTTCACTTAAAAAACTTTTGACAGTAGTTAAACCAGCCTCATGTGGAATTGAAGTATAAAGATTTACCACATCAAGTGTAAAAATTAAACATGTATCCTCTATTTCAACTCCTGCAAGTTTTGTTAAAAAATCATTTGTGTCTTTAATGAATGATCTTTGCTGTTTGACTAAAGGAAAGAGGATTTTGTCTAAAAAAATTGAAGTGTTAGAGAACACAGAATCAGTACAAGCCACAATAGGGCGTCCAGGTGGATGTGTGAGGTTTTTATGTACCTTGGGCAATGTATAGAAAACTGGTGTTATTGGAAATTTGTTAAACAAAAATTCATAAACCTCTTTAGAGATAATATTGCGTCCCAAGGCTCTATCTAAAATCCCTCTAAGTTCACTTTGTATCTCTACAAGGGGGTTGTGATCCAGTATTTCATAAACTCCCCCATCTGATAATTGTTGTAGAATTTCCTGGGTGTAATAATCAGTATCTAATATCACAATAGAACCGCCCTTATCGGCGTTTTTTATTGTGATGTTTTTATTACTTTTTAGGGTAGATATAGCCTCCCATTCCCCTTTAGTTAAATTGTGTTGTTTAGTATATGGTTGCAATTTTGCTTTCTTCACTAAATTAGCAACATCCTGTTGGACAAACTTAACAAAGGTTTCAATACCAGAGTTACTTGTAGGAGGTATAAATGAGGACTTTTTGTATAGATTCAACGTTTTTAGATTAAAGCAATCATTTTGCATTACTTCATTTATTGCATTTTGATCACACACATTAGCCGTATTACTCCCACCATATAGTGCCTTTAACCTTAATGTCCTGAAAAATTTATAGAGATCTTTATCTATCTCAAAATCGTCATGATCTTTAACAGGGCAAAATGACAGTCCTTTCATCAAAAGACTAAGTTCGTTATCTGATAGCTTATATCTGGAAATATTAATGACAAGGTTTTCTTCTTCAGACACAGGGGTTTTAATTTTAGGTAGTTCATTTACCTGTGTTGTTATTTTCTCATGCCCCGTCGATGTCTCCCTCCTCTCTGCTGTCTGTGCGGCCTGTATAATTGCCGCTGTTGGTTCCATGCACTGCGGGTATACATCCTGGGCTCTCTTTGATCGGCGGTGCTTCCGCCGTCCCCTCCGGTGTCTCCTTCCGAACCGGAGTCTAAAAAACTTTCCCCGGATGATGTGTTTTCAGCCTTGTCCTGATCTTGATCCGTTGTTACTCTCGGCGTTCTCCTCAAGCGTAGGCCCTCACGTGACCTAGACGCATTGTCATGTGACCAATGGTAGACTCGATGGTTAGCGTAATCCAACACAATTTAACTAAAGGGGAATGGGAGGCTATATCTACCCTAAAAAGTAATAAAAACATCACAATAAAAAACGCCGATAAGGGCGGTTCTATTGTGATATTAGATACTGATTATTACACCCAGGAAATTCTACAACAATTATCAGATGGGGGAGTTTATGAAATACTGGATCACAACCCCCTTGTAGAGATACAAAGTGAACTTAGAGGGATTTTAGATAGAGCCTTGGGACGCAATATTATCTCTAAAGAGGTTTATGAATTTTTGTTTAACAAATTTCCAATAACACCAGTTTTCTATACATTGCCCAAGGTACATAAAAACCTCACACATCCACCTGGACGCCCTATTGTGGCTTGTACTGATTCTGTGTTCTCTAACACTTCAATTTTTTTAGACAAAATCCTCTTTCCTTTAGTCAAACAGCAAAGATCATTCATTAAAGACACAAATGATTTTTTAACAAAACTTGCAGGAGTTGAAATAGAGGATACATGTTTAATTTTTACACTTGATGTGGTAAATCTTTATACTTCAATTCCACATGAGGCTGGTTTAACTACTGTCAAAAGTTTTTTAAGTGAAAGCAAACTATATAATCCATCTCAGATTGATTTTGTTGACGACATGCTAAGATTGATATTGTACTGTAATTACTTCCTTTTTCAGGACACATATTATATGCAAAAACGGGGGACAGCAATGGGCTCCAATGTAGCCCCCTCATATGCCAATTTGTTCATGAGTGGTTTTGAGAACAAATTTGTCTACAATAGTCAGCCATTCATCAGTAGCTGTAAGCTCTGGCTAAGGTATATAGATGATATTTTTGGCATATGGGGGGGGGGCTCATTGGA
>NC_069508.1:20000-167500 GCF_027579735.1 Bombina bombina | reverse complement strand
TACAAGAAATAAAAAAATATTACAAGAATTTTAAGCTAATTACACCTAATCTAAGCCCCCTAATAAAATAAGCCCCCCAAAATAATAAAATTTCCCTACCCTAAACTAAATTACAAAAGTAATCGGCTCTATTACCAGCCCTTAAAAGGGTCTTTTGCGGGGCATTGCCCCAAAGTAATCAGCTCTTTTACCTGTAAAAAAAGGACAATCCCCTCCCCCCCATTACAACCCACCACCCACACACCCCTAGTCTAAAACCCACCCGATCCCCCCTTAAAAAAACCTAAGTCTAACCCCCAAGTGGTCCTTACCTGTCCTGAAGACCGGCGGAGAATGTCCTGTTCCAAGTGGTGAAGCCTTCTTCCATGCGGCGACCTCTTCTTCTTCCAGGAACCAGCCGGCGCGGAGCGGAGGAGTTGAAGACCGTCCACTCTGGAACTCAAGACCGGCGATGCTGGAACTGAAGATCGGCGACGCTGGAACTGAAGACCGCGGAGCCATGGAGCGTGGATGATCCTCTTCATACGATCTCTGCCGTACACTGAATAGGAATTCAAGGTAAGCGATTAAAAATGGCGTCCCTTGAATTCCTATTGGCTGATTTGAGCCTTCAAATTCAAATCAGCCAATTGGATGAGAGCTACTGTAATTCTATTGGCTGATTTGAATAGCCAATAGAATAAGAGCTACTGACATTCTATTGGCTATTCAAATCAGCCAATAGAATGTCACACAATGGTGTCCTATTGTCAGGTGATCTTGCACACAATGGTGTCCTATTGTCAGGTGATCTTGCACACAATGGTGTCTGTTAAGATTACTGCAGCTTTTACTGTATCTTTGCACTAACCTTGTCTCATAATTATATGTTAGAAGTGCTGCAGCTTTAAGCTCAGCTCACCACACCCTCTAGGTGTGTCTGGGTCTCTGTGACATCATCAGAAGCCATTTTTAGTTTTACTGATGAACCTGTTAATGAATAAGTCATGTGGTTGTAGCTGAATAAAAGTTACCTAAAGTTCCTGCTGCAGAGTCTTCATGATATGTGCAAGAGACATCAGACACAAGGTAACAGCACACAACTGAATGTTCTAACCCTGACTACACAGAGAACATAACAGCTGGCGACGAGGATGGGAAACTGTCCTAATGTCAGGTGATCTTGCGCACAATGGTGTCCTATTGTCAGGTGATATTGCACACAACGGTGTCCTATTGTCAGGTGATCTTGCGCACAATGGTGTCCTATTGTCAGGTGATCTTGTGCAGAATGGCGTCCTATTGTCAGGTGATCTTGCGCACATTGGTGTCCTATTGTCAGGTGATCTTGTGCACAATGGTGTCCTATTGTCAGGTGATCTTGCGCACAATGGTGTCCTATTGTCTGGTGTTCTTGCGCACAATGGCGTCCTATTGTCAGGTGATCCTGCACACAATGGCGTCCTATTGTCAGGTGATCTTGCAAACAATGGTGTCTGTTAAGATTACTGCAGCTTTTACTGTATCTTTGCACTAACCTTGTCTCATAATTATATGTTAGAAGTGCTGCAGCTTTAAGCTCAGCTCATCACACCCTCTGGGTGTGTCTGGGTCTCTGTGACATCATCAGAAGCCATGTTTAGTTTTACTGATGAACCTGTTAGTGAATAAGCCATGTGGTTGTAGCTGAATAAAAGTTATCTAAAAGGAAAAAGGGTTCCCAGGCGCCAACTGACGGAGGCTAGGTGTAGTGCAGTAAAGGGATTTATTAATACAATAGGATTAAAACAATTAAGTTAAATCAATTAAGTTAAAACAATATAAAACAGTGTAATCATGGATCCATGGTACAAAACAATGCAATATAAATAAAAATAAAATACAATGCAAAGGGCAGAAAGGGATCACGAATAATAAATGCTTAACCAGTGAGGGGAAGACTCAAAATTTCATAAGAAATTAATACTTCAATAAGTCAAGGTAAGTTAACCACTCCGGTGGGTATTAGGATACCGAGTGGGTCACAGACCCCTTAGTGTCCAGGTAGAAAAAAGTCTAGTGATGAAAATCGAGGACAAGCTTACAATTAAAAAGTGTCCAAAAAGTGAGTGAAAAATGAATTAAATTGTGGATGAAAAAAATGTGGATGACACAAAAAATATATCAAAAAGTAACACAGACGATATCCAAAAATAAAATAAAAAACTCCAAAAATCACAGATTCCACTAAACTTCAAAATATAATCAAAAAATGAGTGTCAGATACAGAAATTCTGTGTGAAAGATGCGTGAAGAAACAAAGATAATCCGAGATGTGTGTCAGTGTTTAGAACTTTAGACAAACAAGCTCCATTGTTGCGAGGTAGTTCAATTGTGATGGTGTTAGGGATTTGAGACAACGGTCTCCAATGGTGTGGGGGATTCACTTCTAGTGTAGGAGAAAGATACTTCAAAGCATACCTGTGAATAAAAAAACAAAATACAATGTGCAATAAATTCTAAAAAGTTAACCTTAAATGAAATTAGACTCACCAGTACAGGTCTACGCGTTTCAGCCCTTATAGGCCTTTATCAAGACTGATAAAGGCCTATAAGGGCTGAAACGCGTAGACCTGTACTGGTGAGTCTAATTTCATTTAAGGTTAACTTTTTAGAATTTATTGCACATTGTATTTTGTTTTTTTATTCACAGGTATGCTTTGAAGTATCTTTCTCCTACACTAGAAGTGAATCCCCCACACCATTGGAGACCGTTGTCTCAAATCCCTAACACCATCACAATTGAACTACCTCGCAACAATGGAGCTTGTTTGTCTAAAGTTCTAAACACTGACACACATCTCGGATTATCTTTGTTTCTTCACGCATCTTTCACACAGAATTTCTGTATCTGACACTCATTTTTTGATTATATTTTGAAGTTTAGTGGAATCTGTGATTTTTGGAGTTTTTTATTTTATTTTTGGATATCGTCTGTTACTTTTTGATATATTTTTTGTGTCATCCACATTTTTTTCATCCACAATTTAATTCATTTTTCACTCACTTTTTAATTGTAAGCTTGTCCTCGATTTTCATCACTAGACTTTTTTCTACCTGGACACTAAGGGGTCTGTGACCCACTCGGTATCCTAATACCCACCGGAGTGGTTAACTTACCTTGACTTATTGAAGTATTAATTTCTTATGAAATTTTGAGTCTTCCCCTCACTGGTTAAGCATTTATTATTCGTGTGCCCTTTGCATTGTATTTTATTTTTATTTATATTGCATTGTTTTGTACCATGGATCCATGATTACACTGTTTTATATTGTTTTAACTTAATTGATTTAACTTAATTGTTTTAATCCTATTGTATTAATAAATCCCTTTACTGCACTACACCTAGCCTCCGTCAGTTGGCGCCTGGGACCCCTTTTTCCTTGTAGTTCATTTTTAGGTGAAAGCTAGGTTTCACCTGCTCCAGGCTTATAGGTGTTTCTTTGTTGGCGCTTTGAGTATCTCTTCCACAATTAAAAGTTATCTAAAGTTCCTGCTGCAGAGTCTTCATGATCTGTGCAAGAGACATCAGACACAAGGTAACAGCACACAACTGAATGTTCTAACCCTGACTACACAGAGAACATAACAGCTGGCGACGAGGATGGGAAAGCATCCTATTGACAGTTGATCTTGAGCACAATGGTGTCCTATTGTCAGGTGATCTTCCGCACAATGGTGTCCTATTGTCAGGTGATCTTGCGCACAATGGTGTTCTATTGTCAGGTGATCTTGCGCACAATGGTGTTCTATTGTCAGGTGATATTGCACACAACGGTGTCCTATTGTCAGGTGATCTTGCGCACAACAGTGTCCTATTTTCTGGTGATCTTGCGCACAATGGCGTCCTATTGTCAGGTGATCTTGCGCACAATGGTGTCCTATTGTCAGGTGATCTTGCGCACAGTGGTGTCCTTTTGTTAGATGATCTTGTGCACAATGGTGTCCTATTGTCAGGTGATCTTGCGCACAGTGGTGTCCTATTGTCAGATGATCTTGCACACAATGATGTCCTATTGTCAGGTGATCTTGCGCACAATGGCGCAAGATCACCTGAAACTAAAATACAATTACATAAACTAAACTATATTACAAAAAACCCCCACTAATTTACAAGAAATAAAAAAATATTACAAGAATTTTAAGCTAATTACACCTAATCTAAGGTAGCAGCACACAACTGAATGTTCTAACCCTGACTACACAGAGAACATAACAGCTGGCGACGAGGATGGGAAAGTGTCCTATTGTCAGGTGATCTTGCGCACAATGGTGTCCTATTGCCAGGTGATCTTGCGCATAATTGTGTCATATTGTGAAGTGATCTTGCGCACAATGGTGTCCTATTGCCAGGTGATCTTGCGTACATTGGTGTCCTATTGTCAGGTTATCTTGCGCACAATGGTGCCCTATTGTCAGGTGATCCTGCGCACAATGGCTTCCTATTGTCAGGTGATCTTGAGCACAATGACTTTCTATTGTAAGGTGATCCTGCACACAATGGCGTCCTATTGTCAGGTGATCTTGCACACAATGGTGTCCTATTGTCAGGTGATCTTGTGCACAATGGTGTCCTATTGTCAGGTGATCTTGCGCACAATGGTGTCCTATTGTCAGATGATCTTGTGCACAATGGTGTCCTATTGTCAGGTGATCTTGCACACAATGATGTCCTATTGTCAGGTGATCTTGCGCACAATGGTGTCCTATTGTCAGGTGATCTTGCACACAATGGTGTCCTATTGTCAGGTGATCTTGCGCACAATGGTGTCCTTTTGTCAGGTGATCTTGCACACAATGGCTTTCTATTGTCAGGTGATCTTGCACACAATGGTGTGCTATTATCAGGTGATCTTGCCAACAATGGTGTCATATTGTGAGATGATCATGCGCACAATGGTGTCCTATTGACAGGTGATCTTGCACACAATGGTGTCCTATTGTCAGGTAATCTTGCACACAATGGTGTCCTATTGCCAGGTGATCTTGCGCATAATGGTGTCATATTGTGAAGTGATCTTGCGCACAATGGTGTCCTATTGACAGGTGATTTTGAACACAATGGTGTTCTATTGTAAGGTGATCCTGCACACAATGGCGTCCTATTGTCAGGTGATCCTGCACACAATGGTGTCCTATTGTCAGGTGATCTTGCGCACAATGACTTTCTATTGTAAGGTGATCCTGCACACAATGGCTTTCTATTGTCAGGTGATCTTGCACACAATGGTGTCCTATTGTCAGGTGATCTTGTGCACAATGGTGTCCCATTGTCAGATGATCTTGCGCACAATGGTGTCCTATTGTCAAGTGATCTTGCACACAATGGTGTCCTATTGTCAGGTGATCTTTCGCACAATGACTTTCTATTGTCAGGTGATCTTGCGCACATTGGTGTCCTATTGTCAGATGATCTTGTGCACAATGGTGTCCTTTTGTCAGGTGATCTTGCGCACAATGGTGTCCTTTTGTCAGGTGATCTGGAACACAA
Organism: Bombina bombina; assembly: GCF_027579735.1. Lineage (NCBI taxonomy): Eukaryota > Metazoa > Chordata > Amphibia > Anura > Bombinatoridae > Bombina > Bombina bombina. The sequence continues at coordinate 161,990 of NC_069508.1, read as the reverse complement.
TGGCTTTCTATTGTCAGGTGATCTTGCGCACAATGGTGTCCTATTGTCAGGTGATCTTGCACACAATGGTGTGTGTTAGAAATGGGGTCTCCAGTTTGCAGTCGGTTTGCACCCTGTCCAAGTAGGGACCCTCACTCTAGTTAGGATAAGGGAGATACCCGCTCAGATAACCCCTGCTCACCCCCTTGGTAGCTTGGCACGAGCAGCAGGCTTATCTCAGAAGCAATGTGTAAAGCATTTGCACATAACACACAGTAACACAGTGAAAACACTACAAAAGGGCACCACACCAGTTTTAGAAAAAAATAGCCAATATTTAACTATTTAAAACAAGAACAAATACGATAAAAATCCAGCATACAGTAATAAAAATATGAATGCTGCAAGATGTATTCAAAAACACAGTTCCTTGCAGTCGATGGCTCCACCTGGGGCTATCACGGCATCGTGATACACAAAACCAACAGTTCAGGCCGGCCGCGGCGTCGCGGGCCAGCTACGGTGTCAGGAAGACCCGCAACCAGTACCTTGGATTTGCAGGGCGTCGTGATCCTTGCGGTGAGCTCCGGAGAGCGGCGTCACTTCCGCAGTCGGTGCAGGAGTCGTAGGGCCCTTGATGTTCACACGCGTTGCGGATCGAACTCCGGGCTGATGAAGTCAGGTGCGCCGGCGTTGGGGCTGCGGTGCGAAGCGGGACGATGCGACGTGCAGTGCCCACAGGTTACAGTGCAGGCAGCGGCTCATTGACGGCGTCCAGTGGCGTCGGTGAGACCAGGGCTGCGGTGTGAAGCAGAGTGGTATGACGTGCAGTGTCCACAGGTCACGATGCCGGCAGGGATGCCTGGTGACGACACTGGAGTCGATGGTGCTGGCGTTGGGGGGCCGGGGCTGAGGTGCGGGACGGGACGGTGCTTCGTGTACCTCACGAGCGTTGTCCAGAGGCCACGGTGAAGGAAGCGGCGCCGGTGTCAGCAGGAGCGGCGGTGTTGGGATGCCCAGGCTGCGGTGTGAGCAGGCGATGCCGGAGTGCGGGGCCCACAGGTCGCGGTGCGAGCAGCGGCTCGGTGAACTAGTCCAATGACGTCGTCGGTGAGACCAGGGTCGCAGTGTGAAGCGGGACAATGCGGCTCCGTGCGGCATCGACAAGTCACGGTGCAGGCCAGCGGCGTCGGTGGCAGCGTTGCAGTGATTTCTCCTTTTGAACAGCACACAGTTCCCAGTGCTGCAGGTCGCGGAAAATGAAGTCTTTGGTGTCCCTGAGACTTCCAACAGGAGGCAAGCTCTACTCCAAGCCCTTGGAGAACTTTCTCAAGCAGGACACACAGAAAAGTTTACCCTTTGCACTCTTTTCAGGCAGAAGCAGCAACTGCAGGCCAGTCCAGCAAAGCAACACAGCAAAGGGACAGTACTCCTCCTCCAGCTCTTTAGCTCTTTTCCTTGCAGAGGTTCCTCGTGAGTCCGGCAAGATCCTAGAAAGATTCCAGAAAGATTCCAAAGTCTGTAGTTTTGGGTGCTCTTCTTATACCCATTTTGGCCTTTGAAGTAGGTTTACTTCAAAGAAGATTCTCACTTCCTTGTGAAATCCTGCCTTGCCCAGGCAAGGCCTCAGGCACACACCAGGGGGTTGGAGTCTGCATTGTGTGAGGGCAGGCACAGTCCTTTCCGGCGTGAATGACCACTCCTCCCCTCCCTCCTAGCAGAGATGGCTCATCAGGAAATGCGGGCTACACCCCAGCTCCCTTTGTGTCACTGTCTAGTGAGAGGTGCAAACTGCCCAACTGTCAAACTGAATCCACAAACAAGGCAGAGTCACAGAATGGTTTAAGCAAGAAAATGCTCACTTTCTAAAAGTGGCATTTTCGAACACACAATCTCAAAACCAACTTTACTAAAAGATGTATTTTTAAATTGTGAGCTCAGGGACCCCAAACTCCACCTGTCCATCTGCTCTCAAAGGGAATCTACACTTTAATAATTTATAAAGGTAGCCCCCATGTTAACCTATTAGAGAGAGAGGTCTTGCAACAGTGAAAACCTAATTTGGCAGTATTTCACTGTTAGGACATATAAACCATATTACTATATGTCCTACCTTAACCATACACTACACCCTGCCCATGGGGCTACCTAGGGGTGTCTTACATGTAAGAAAAGGGAAGGTTTAGGCCTGGCAAGTGGGTACACTTGCCAAGCCGAATTGGCAGTTGAAAACTGCACACACAGACACTGCGGTGACAGGTCTCAGACATGATTACAGGGCTACTTGTGACAGACTCCTCTGTCAACCTCCCTACGGATTATGGATTTGGGCATTATGTTAAGTTACCCTGTGTCCATTATAGGTACAGGGTGCAAATCCAACAGTACTGGAGGGGTTAAACTCTCCTCTTGTACAGTTTTGAGTAACTGTATTGTCTGAGACAGAGACAGGTTTCCTGGCATCAGCTATTGTTTATTGTAATTAGGTTTAGGTGATAAGCGTTCACCTTGTTTAATCACCTCCAGACTGCCAGGTGCCAGGAAGGAATCCATTGTTTTCTTGTGTTTAATTGTCTATTTGATTACGTAATGTAATCCTATTGTATCCTGTAAAAGGGCGTCTTCCATCTATCTAATGTACTATACTCTTCCAATCTCCCATCTGGTCCCCTAGGGGAGTGTCCACCAGGTGGGAGACCAGCATAAATACCAGGCATATAGCCCTCAATAAAGTAGATTCTGTTTTACCCTCAAGACGGAGCTTGGTCTCGTGTTTGGGGGGAATTAACTGGGTTCGTGTGTTGCTGATCCCGTATTCAGGGCATCTTTCATCTGGTATTAACCCTCGATATCAGGGTTATACCATAACAATTGGTGGCAAGCGACGGGATGGTCCTTATCGCCCAGAAGAGCAACTACACATCCGGACCTAATGGGAATACCGTATGAAAGGCTGAAAAGAGCCAGCCTTAAAGACCTGCTAGAACAACGGGGCAGACAGGCCAGTAAACTCAGGAAGAGGGAGATTATAACAATACTGACCGAGATGGATGGATTGTCTGGATTTGTTTCCACATTTTGTCTCTCATAGTTGAGGTGTACCTATGATGAAAATTACAGGCCTCTCTCATCTTCTTAAGTGGGAGAACTTGCACAAATGGTGGCTGTCTAAATACTTTTTTGCCCCACTGTATGTACATATGTATTTCTATGTGTATATATGTATTTATGTATTTCTATGTGTATATATGTATTTATGTATTTCTATGTGTATATATGTATTTACAGTCATATATACACTCACATGTAAAAACATTAATATATATGTACACACATATAAACATATATAAGTGCATTATATCCCTTTGCCATTAAGCAGATAAAAACATGGTAAAACATATATATGCAATATCCATATTTAATAAAGATTTTAACTATGCATTCACTGTAAATATCTGACATTTGCTATGTTGTTTGTGCGATGGGTGTTTTTTCAACAATTTTTTCTCTCCATTGACTTCTATGGGGAATGCAAACATGCGGTGTTATGGTTTTTTTTTCTCCATTGATTTCTATGGGGGCATATATGCATGCGCTCGTTAAAACTTAAGTTAGGATTTTTTCGCTATTTGGGTTAACGCTAGCACAAAATAAGTTTTTTTGGAACTTGTAATACAAACGGAACCTGACTAGCGCAAAAAGTTTTGCTGACTCCATATTAGATATACAGTATTAGTGATATATCAGGCTGCAATTGGCTGACCCCATATTACATATATTTTTATTATTATTATCAGGTATTTGTAGACCACCAACAGATTCCGCAGCGCTAGTTAGTGATATATCAGGCTGTGATTGGCTGACCCCATATTACATATATTAGTGATATATTTCAGTTTGTCATTGGCTGACCCCATGTTACATATATTAGTGATATATCAGGCTGTGGTTGGCTGACCCCATATTACATATATTAGTGATATATAAGGCTGTGGTTGGCTGACCCCATATTACATATATTAGTGATATATCAGGCTGTGGTTGGCTGACCCCATATTACATATATTAGTGATATATTTCAGTTTGTGATTAGCTGACCCCATATTACATATATTAGTGATATATTTCAGTTTGTTATTAGCTGACCCCATATTACATATATTAGTGATATATTTCAGTTTGTGATTAGCTGACCCCATATTACATATATTAGTGATACATCAGGCTGTGGTTGGCTGACCCCATATTACATACAGTATATTAGTGATATATCAGTTTGTGATTGGCTGACCCCATGTTACATATATTAGTGATATATCAGGCTGTGGTTGGCTGACCCCATATTACATATATTAGTGATATATAAGGCTGTGATTGGCTGACCCCATATTACATATATTAGTGATATATAAGGCTGTGATTGGCTGACCCCATATTACATATATTAGTGATATATAAGGCTGTGATTGGCTGACCCCATATTACATATATTAGTGACATATCAGGCTGTGGTTGGCTGACCCCATATTACATATATTAGTGATATATTTCAGTTTGTGATTAGCTGACCCCATATTACATATATTAGTGATATATTTCAGTTTGTGATTAGCTGACCCCATATTACATATATTAGTGATATATTTCAGTTTGTGATTAGCTGACCCCATATTACATATATTAGTGATGTATTTCAGTTTGTGATTAGCTGACCCCATATTACATATATTAGTGATATATTTCAGTTTGTGATTAGCTGACCCCATATTACATATATTAGTGATACATCAGGCTGTGGTTGGCTGACCCCATATTACATATATTAGTGATATATCAGGCTGTGGTTGGCTGACCCCATATTGCATATATTAGTGATATATCAGGCTGTGGTTGGCTGACCCCATATTACATATATTAGTGATATATCAGGCTGTGGTTGGCTGACCCCATATTACATATATTAGTGATATTTCAGGTTGTAAATGGCTGACTCTATATTAGATATACTGTATTACTTATATTTCAGGTTGTGATTGGCTGGCCCCATATTACATATATTAGTGATATTTCAGGTTGTGATTGGCTGGCTCCATATTAGATATATTAGTGATATATGAGGCTGTGATTGGCTGACTTCGTATTTGATATATTAGTGATATTTTAGGTTGTGATTGGCTGATTCAATATTACATATATTAGTGATATTTCAGGTTATGATTGGCTGACCCCATATTACATATATTAGTGATATTTCAGGTTGTGATTGACTGGCTCCATATTAGATATATTAGTGATATATGAGGCTGTGATTGGCTGACTTCATATTTGATTTATTAGTGATATTTTAGGTTATGATTGGCTGACCAAATATTACATATATTACTGATATTTCAGGTTGTGATTGGCTGACCCCATATTACATATATTAGTGATACTTCAGATTGTGATTGGCTGACCCCATATTACATGTATTAGTGATATTTCAGGCTGTAAATGGCTGACTCTATTAGATATACTGTATTACTTATATTTCACATACAAAGAGAGAAGCGCTCTACCAGGAACGAACAACAGCTCAGTGGCTTGTTCTATGGCGATTTACCACCCGGAGGCAGCTTCTTTTAGACCAGTGTGCTTTTCACAGAAGAAAACTTTCCTGAAGTATATCAGTCTGATCCCGCCAAGTAAGGTCAGTCCAGCCACGAAATACCAGGCAATTCTCCTCTGAACAAGGAACATGACAACCCCAGACGATCGTTTCGGCCTCCTATGGGCCTCGTCAGTGAGGTGCAGCCACATTCCTCTAAGCACACTGGGCAAGGAGTCCACGTCTGGTTTCCCCCATCACCCATAGGGAGACTTCCCAGGGTTATAATAATTTGCATACAAAGAGAGAAGCGCTCTACCAGGAACGAACAACAGCTCAGTGGCTTGTTCTATGGCGATTTACCACCCGGAGGCAGCTTCTTTTAGACCAGTGTGCTTTTCACAGAAGAAAACTTTCCTGAAGTATATCAGTCTGATCCCGCCAAGTAAGGTCAGTCCAGCCACGAAATACCAGGCAATTCTCCTCTGAACAAGGAACATGACAACCCCAGACGATCGTTTCGGCCTCCTATGGGCCTCGTCAGTGAGGTGCAGCCACATTCCTCTAAGCACACTGGGCAAGGAGTCCACGTCTGGTTTCCCCCATCACCCATAGGGAGACTTCCCAGGGTTATAATAATTTGCATACAAAGAGAGAAGCGCTCTACCAGGAACGAACAACAGCTCAGTGGCTTGTTCTATGGCGATTTACCACCCGAAGGCAGCTTCTTTTAGACCAGTGTGCTTTTCACAGAAGAAAACTTTCCTGAAGTATATCAGTCTGATCCCGCCAAGTAAGGTCAGCCCAGCCACGAAATACCAGGCAATTCTCCTCTGAACAAGGAACATGACAACCCCAGACGATCGTTTCGGCCTCCTATGGGCCTCGTCAGTGAGGTGCAGCCACATTCCTCTAAGCACACATTGTGATTGGCTGGCTCCATATTAGATATATTAGTGATATATGAGGCTGTGATTGGCTGACTTCGTATTTGATATATTAGTGATATTTTAGGTTGTGATTGGCTGATTCAATATTACATATATTAGTGATATTTCAGGTTATGATTGGCTGACCCCATATTACATATATTAGTGATATTTCAGATTGTGATTGGCTGGCTCCATATTAGATATATTAGTGATATATGAGGCTGTGATTGGCTGACTTCATATTTGATTTATTAGTGATATTTTAGGTTGTGATTGGCTGACCAAATATTACATATATTAGTGATACTTCAGGTTGTGATGGGCTGACCCCATATTACATACATTAGTGATATTTCAGGTTGTGATTGGCTGACTCTATATTACATATATTACTGATATTTCAGGTTGTGATTGGCTGACCCCATATTACATGTATTAGTGATATTTCAGGTTGTGATTGGCTGACCCCATAATACATGTATTAGTGATATATCAAGCTGTGATTGGCTGACCCAATACTACCCATGATGGAATAAATAAAACTGTGATTGGCTAAACCATATTGCTAATTGCAGTAACACTTTGCCTTTGTATTATGGATGTGCCAGACGGATGTACCCCAGTTTAACTTCCCTCTAATGACTGTTTTCCTTACACATTCACAAGCATACCCCTGTGTTTATGAGAACAGAGGGAGGTAGTTTATTACATTGAACAATGCATGTTGCCATGGCAATAAGCAGGGCACTGGGAGCTATAAAAAGAACCCTCCTTCCTTGATAAATTTCACTGGGTTCAAGATGGGAGAACAATTTAACAGCCCTTAAAATAGGTTAAAATTTACATATGATCCGCAGAAGATACAGTGCGGAGGTGACTTTTACCCTTGTGCATTAAATTGTGTGACCTCAGACTCCAGCTAGAGAGAAGCTAATTAGCAGCATCATAACAAATGATAAATGACTTAATGTATCCTAATCCAGCATCCTGATCCCCACTGCCCCTGGCACCCGCTTACTGCCCGTGCCATCCATACAAGGTCTTATGTCACCTGCTGTGTCCCTAAAGCTGTAACCGTGTGCTGGGCACAAATGCACAGACAGGGGCACAAAACCCATCCCTGTAACACAGTGCGTACAGCTTAACCCTAAAGCTGCCTTTAGTTCTACGCCTGAACGTTAGGTGACGTTTCACCTGCTAATGTGTTTCATTTCATCTGCACAGATTTTATTATACGCTGCTTTATATAGCGCGGTATAAAGAGAGAAATGTTGTGCGCAGTACAAACCGAGCAGTGGATTTGTGTGCTGGACACATTGTAGAGATGTCAGGACACATGCGGGTAAATTTATCATGGTGCGGACAGACATCTCACAAGCCCAGAGAGCTTTATAGAACCTCACAAGCCCAGAGAGATTTATAGAATCTCACGAGCCCAGGGGGCTTTATAGAATCTCACAAGCCCAGGGGGCTTTATAGAATCTCACAAGCCCAGGGGGCTTTATAGAATCTCACAAGCCCAGGGGGCTTTACAGAATCTCACAAGCCCAGAGAGCTTTATAGAATCTCACAAGCCCAGAGAGCTTTATAGAATTTCACAAGCCCAGAGAGCTTTATAGAATCTCACAAGCCCAGAGAGCTTTATAGAATTGGGCCCTATATGTTTATTAACTGCCCATTGTTACAGTCTGTATGATTTTGGGGGTTAATATATCATTTATTTCCTGCGTGATGGCACATTTTGGATAGGAATTGACACATTGGGGCCGAATTATCGAATGGATTTTGATGCCCCTGTTAAAGGCCGCTGCTCCATAACTGCTCTGCTGCCTCTGAGGCTTCGGTCTGCAGGCGGTGGCAGTTCTGGTGAGCTGCTTGTGCAATGATAAATGTCGACAGTGTATGCTGTCTGCATTTATCGATGTGCGGCGGACATGATTTGCTGGCGCATTATAGGTAGGGGCTGGCGCTTTATGGGTAGGGGCTGGCTCATTATGGGTAGGGGCTGGCGCATTATGGGTAGGAGCTGGAGCATTATGGGTAGGGGCTGGCGCATTATGGGTAGGGGCTGGCGCATTATGGGTAGGAGCTGGCGCATTATGGGTAGGAGGTGGCGCATTATGGGTAGGAGGTGGCGCATTATGGGTAGAAGCTGGAGCATTATGGGTAGGAGCTGGCGCATTATGGGTAGGAGCTGGCGCATTATGGGTAGGAGGTGGCGCATTATGGGTAGGAGCTGGCGCATTATGGGTAGGAGGTGGCGCATTATGGGTAGGAGGTGGCGCATTATGGGTAGGAGGTGGAGCATTATGAGTAGGAGCTGGCGCATTATGGGTAGGAGCTGGCGCATTATGGGTAGGAGGTGGCGCATTATGGGTAGGAGGTGGCGCATTATGGGTAGGAGGTGGCGCATTATGGGTAGGTGGTGGCGCATTATGGGTAGGAGGTGGCGCATTATGGGTAGGAGGTGGCACATTATAGGTAGGAGCTGCCACATTATGGGTAGGAGGTGGCGCATTATAGGTAGGAGCTGGAGCATTATGGGTAGGAGCTGGAGCATTATGGGTAGGAGGTGGCGCATTATGGGTAGGAGGTGGCGCATTATGGGTAGGAGCTGGCGCATTATGGGTAGGAGTTGGAGCATTATGGGTAGGAGGTGGCACATTATAGGTAGGAGCTGGAGCATTATGGGTAGGAGGTGGCGCATTATGGGTAGGAGGTGGCGCATTATGGGTAGGAGGTGGAGCATTATGGGTAGGAGCTGGCGCATTATGGGTAGGAGTTGGAGCATTATGGGTAGGAGGTGGCACATTATAGGTAGGAGCTGGACCATGGGTAGGACAAAGCAGAGAAGTCACCACATTAAGGTCTAGTGGCTGAATCCGCCTCCCGCAGGTACCACCTGACGACGTTGCTTGTTCCTTTACATAAAGCGACAGGAGATTTGCACAAAGCTTTGTTATTACCAACAGGACAGCTGAAATATAAATGTCCGACTCACAGCTATAAATATCTAGCAAAGCAGCAGCTCCTCTGGAGGCAAAATCATTTCTTCAGGAGAAGCAGATTTTATTTGAATCAAGTGAATCCTGAGCTAATATAAATAAACACCCCCTTCTGGGCAAATGATGCCTTCTGTGTCTCTCCAGCTGCAGATTTATTACCAGTATGGGCACAACGTGCAATTAACAGACAGGCTGTGACTGGCCGCTCAGCAGAGGAGGTCTCACACTTCAAGTCATTTGTACTCACATACATGTAACAAACACACTCACATACATATAACATACAAACACACTTACATACATATAACATACAAACATACTCACATACATATAACATACAAATGCACTCACATACATGTAACAAACACACTCACATACATATAACATACAAACACACTTACATACATATAACATACAAACACACTCACATACTCACATACATATAACATACAAACACACTCACATACTCACATACATATAACATACAAACACACTCACATACATATAACATACAAACACACTTACATACATATAACATAAAAACACACTCACATACTCACATACATATAACATACAAACTCACTCACATACATGTAACATACAAACACACTCACCTACATATAACATACAAACACATACATATAACATGCAAACACACTCACATACTCACATACATTTAACATACAAACATACTCACATACATATAACATACAAACATACTCACATACATTTAACATACAAACACACTCACATACATATAACATACAACCACACTCACATACATATAACATACAAACATACTCACATACATATAACATACAAACACACTCACATACATATAACATACAAACATAATCACATACATATAACATACAAACACAATCACATACATATAATATACATAGAACCTATAAGCATGTACTTTGCAAACACTCACATACATATAACATACAAACACAATCACATACATATAACATACATAGAACCTATAATCAGGTACTAAACAAACACACTCACATACATACAACATACAAACACACTCACATACATACATACATACAACATGCAAACACACTCACATACATACAAACACACTCACATACATACAACATACAAACACACTCACATACATATAACCTATATGCATGTACTAAACAAACACACTCACATACATACAACATACAAACACACTCACATACATACAACATACAAACACACTCACATACATACAACATGCAAACACACTCACATACATACAACATACAAACACACTCACATACATACAAACACACTCACATACATACAAACACACTCACATACATATAACCTATATGCATGTACTAAACAAACACACTCACATACATACAACATACAAACACACTCACATACATACAACATACAAACACACTCACATACATACAGCATACAAACACACTCACATACATACAACATACAAACACACTCACATACATATAACCTATATGCATGTACTAAACAAACACACTCACATACATACAACATACAAACACACTCACATACATACAACATACAAACATAATCACATACTAAACATACAAATAAACTCACATACATATAACATACAAACACACTCACATACATATAACATACAAATAAACTCACACACACAATCACATACATATAACCTATACGCCATGTACTAAACAAACACACTCGCATACATAGAACCTATAAAATATACAAAACAAACACACTCGCATACATAGAACCTATAAAATGTACAAAACAAACACACTCACATCCTTATACATATGTGCTCAAGCACAAACAAAATTTGTGTTTGTCAGGTTAGTGCGAGTGATGACTGTATACAGTGTAAGGGTTAAGAAAAATGTGCACTAAACACAAAATAAATACATTAAATAAAGTACAAAAAGCCGAACTTACAATATCGCGACCACGTTAACGTACTTCCCCCATAGACTTTAATGGAGCGTCAAAAGTGGAAAACACTAATATCCTTACTCGCGCGCTAACCCGCATCGTAATAAGCCCTCTACTCAAGGCCCTAGTGGCTTAGAGGTTGAGTGATAGGCATTGCAGTGAGAGTAACGTCCTCAGGCTCCAGCTTAGGGTTATTCCACTGGTCAGGCCGAGAATTACGTAAATTCCTTTATGTGGGTTGAGCTGAGCTCCGCTTTGTATAGATGAATGTTAAGTTATAGTTATACAGTTAAGTATTGTTAAGTCAGCAACTCAGGACAATAGGGCATGTAATCCCTTAATACATTTAAACTAACACACACACATACTCCAAGACACATACACATCCATACAGGCACACATACCCACACCTACATAAGGTAAGCTACTGCACACTAACACACACACATACACATCCATACAGGCACACATACCCACACCTACATAAGGTAAGCTACTGCACACTAACACACACACATACTCCAAGACACATACACATCCATACAGGCACACATACCCACACCTACAAAAGGTAAGCTACTGCACACTAACACACACACATACTCCAAGACACATACACATCCATACAGGCACACATACCCACACCTACAAAAGGTAAGCTACTGCACACTAACACACACACATACTCCAAGACACATACACATCCATACAGGCACACATACCCACACCTATAAAAGGTGAGCTACTGCACACACACATACTCCAAGACACATACACATCCATACAGGCACACATACCCACACCTATAAAAGGTAAGCTACTGCACACTAACACACACACATACTCCAAGATACATACACATCCATACCCACACCTATAAAAGGTAAGCTACTGCACACTAAAAAACACACATACTCCAAGACACTGACACATCCATACAGGCTCACATACCCACACCTATAAAACGTAAGCTACTGCACATTAACACATACTCCAAGACACATACACATCCATACAGGCACACATACCCACACCTATAAAACGTAAGCTACTGCACATTAACACACACACATACTCCAAGACAAATACACATCCATACAGGCACACATACCCACACCTATAAAAGGTAAGCTACTGCACATTAACACACACACATACTCCAAGACACATACACATCCATACAGGCACACATACCCACACCTATAAAAGGTAAGCTACTGCACATTAACACACACATACTCCAAGACAAATACACATCCATACAGGCACACATACCCACACCTATGAAAGGTAAGCTACAGCACATTAACACACACACACATACTCCAAGACACATACACACCCATACAGGCACACATACCCACACCTATAAAAGGTAAGCTACTGCACACTAACACACAGACATACTCCAAGACACATACTCATCCATACAGGCACACATACCCACACCTATAATTAAAAGGTAAGCTACTGCACACTAACACACACACATACTCCAAGACAAAAGCACATCCATACAGGCACACATATGCACACCTATAAAAGGTAAGCTACTGCACACTATCACACACACATACTCCAAGACAAATGCACATCCATACAGGCACACATACGCACACCTATAAAAGGTAAGCTACTGCACATTAACACACACACATCCTCCAAGACAAATGCACATCCATACAGGCACACATACACACACGTATAAAAGGTAAGCTACTGCACACTAACACACACACATCCTCCAAGACAAATGCACATCCATACAGGCACACATACGCACACCAATAAAAGCTAAGCTACTGCACATTAACACACACACATACTCCAAGATACATACACATCCATACAGATACACATACCTATAAAAGGTAAGCTACTGCACACTAACACACACACATACTCCAAGAAAAATGCACATCCATACAGGCACACATATGCACACCTATAAAAGGTAAGCTACTGCACACTAGCACACACACATACTCCAAGACAAATGCACATCCATACAGGCACACATACGCACACCTATAAAAGGTAAGCTACTGCACACTAAACAAGGAAAGTGGAACAGTACACCCAGACCGGACCGGGACACATCACATGACCCTGAAACACTGCTCAGCTATGGTGCTATAGCACTCTCAAAAAGCTGTACTATTTCTAGAGTCACATGCAGTCTTGGCCCAGACCAGCCTGGGATCAAGTTCATAGGGAAAATTACTAAACAGACATTACAATACACACAAGAATAAAGTCTAGCACTCACAAGCTCTCAGCTAAGTTTAAAAGAAACTGGAAGAGTCAGTTACCGCATTTGGCCAAATGGGACAAGCCCGGGGTCCACGTCAAGGTCTCTTACCTATAAAGGTATGCTACTGTACACTTACAGACACACATACTCCAAGACACAAACACATCCATACAGGCACACATACGCACACCTATAAAAGGTAAGCTACTGCACACTAACACACACACATACTCCAAGACACATACACATCCATACAGGCACACATACACACACCTATAAAAGGTAAGCTACTGCACACTAACACACACACATCCTCCAAGACAAATGCACATCCATACAGGCACACATACGCACACCTATAAAAGGTAAGCTACTGCACACTAACACACACACATCCTCCAAGACAAATGCACATCCATACAGGCACACATACGCACACCTATAAAAGGTAAGCTACTGCACACTAACACACACACATACTCCAAGACAAATGCACATCCATACAGGCACACATACGCACACCTATAAAAGGTAAGCTACTGCACACTAAACAAGGAAAGTGGAACAGTACACCCATACCGGACCGGGACACATCACATGACCCTGAAACACTGCTCAGCTATGATGCTATAGCACTATCAAAAAGCTGCACTATTTCTAGAGTCACATGCAGTCTTGGCCCAGACCAGCCTGGGAGCAAGTCCATAGGGAAAATTATAAAACAGACATTACAATACACACAAGAATAAAGTCTAGCACTCACTCACAAGCTCTCAGCTAAGTTTAAAAGAAACTGGAAGAGTCAGTTACCGCATTTGGCCAAATGGGACAAGCCCGGGTACCACGTCAAGGTCTCTTACCTATAAAGGTAAGCTACTGTACACTTACACACACACACATACTCCAAGACGCATACACATCCATACAGGCACGCATATGCACGCCTATAAAGGCACACTAACACACACACATACTATAAGACACATACACATCCATACAGGCACACATATGCACACCTATAAAGGTAAGCTACCGCACACAAACACACAGACATACTCCAAGACACATACACACTCCAAAACACATACACATCCATACAAACATACATACGCACACCTATATAGGTAAGCTACTGAAAACATACACACACACATACTCCAAGACACATACACATCCATACAGACACACATACGCACCCCTTTAAAGGTAAGCTACTGCACACATGCACAAACACACACTTACTCCATCATATACGCATCCATACAGGCACACATACGCACACCTATAAAGGTATGCTACCGCACACATGCACTAACACACACACACACACACACACACACATACTCTAACACAACTGCTGTAGCCTCTCTGTCCTATGGCGGCCTGCACTTCAGTCACACTCCCAGGCCTGGAGACAAACAAGGAGGAGGAGGAGGAATTCTCCTGTCTCCACACAGTACCTTTCACTGCATTCCTTCACCCCCATCTCTTTCCTTCTCATCTTTTGAAGTTCACGCTATCCGCCTCTTCTCCCCTATAGCTCTTCATGTTGCAGTTATCTATCCTGCCCGTGGCCCAGCATCACAATTTCTGGACCCCTTTGAAGCCTGGCTTCCACATTTTCTCTCTTGTAATGTCCCTTCTCTCAACTTAGGGGACTTCAACATACCCCTTGATAAGCCAAACACGCCTGCTGCCTCTAAATATCTATCCCTTACCACCTATTTAGGCCTGTCCCAGTGGACAGCATCTCCAACACACTTTCCAACTCCCTTAACTTCCCCTTTCCTCTCTCTGACCACCATCTACTAACTTTCTCTCTTACTCTACCTGCTACATCTTTGCAAGCCCCCAAAAAATGCTACCTTACAGGAATTTAAATGACTTGGATCTCACAGACTTTTCCACTCAACTGAGTCCTCTGCTCTCTGACATTTCATCCCTCTCTTGTCCAAACCTTGTGACTCTACAGTATAATTCAGCACTAAAATTAACACTTGACAAAACTGCACCCTCCACTCTTCGAAGTACATCAATCACTCGACGGCAACCGTGGCACACTAAACAGACCAGATATCTTCAGTGATGCTCACGGGCTGCTGAACGGCAGTGGAGGAAATCACGCACCTGTATAAATTCACCCTTAAGTCCTACAACTCTGCGCTCAGCCTGGCAAAACAAGTCTATTTCTCCTCCCTTGTGACATCTCACACATCCAACCCCAGAAAACTGTTCTCAACCTTTAACTCCCTTCTACGTCCACCTGCCCCCCCCCCCACCCACTACCAACCTCACTGCTCAAATTATTGCTGATCACTTCAAAAATAAAATTTACACCATTAGAAAAGAGATCTGCACCTCACACCCCTCAAACCCAGCAATCCTACCCACCCCTTCTATTAACAAAATGCTATGCTACTTCCCCCTTGTAACAAAGGAAGAAGTCTCTGCACTCCTATCCTTGGCTCATCTCACAACCTGCCCACTTGAACCTATTCCTTCACAACTTATTCCCTCTCTCTCTGCTTCACTAACACCTACCCTAACTCATCTCTTTAACCAATCTCTCACTGCTGGCACATTTCCTGACACATTCAAGCATGCGTCAATCATACCAATCCTAAAAAAGCCCTCACTTGACCCCTCCACGCCTTCTAACTTTCAACCGGTCTCCTTACTTCCCTTTGCTTCAAAATTATTGGAACGACTAGTCTATAATTGACTAACTCAATTTCTCACAACTAACTCCTTACTTGATCCACTACAATCTGGTTTCTGCCCTAAACATTCAACAGAAACCACTCTTGCTAAAGTAACAAATGACCTGTGATCAGCTAAAGCAAAAGGCCACTACTCCATACTAATTCTTCTTGACCTGTCCGCAGCTTTTGACACAGTTGACCATCCTCTCCTCCTAAAAATACTACATTCATTTGGCATCCGAGACACAGCCCTCTGCTGGTTTGCATCATATCTGTCAAACCGCTCGTTTTCAGTTTCCTTTAACAACATATCTTGTGATCCTATGCCTCTCTCAGTTGGAGTACCGCAAGGCTGTGTCTTGGGCTCCTTGCTGTTCTCTCTTTATATATCCTGCCTTGAAAAACTTAAAGCCTCCTTTGGATTCCAGTACCACCTATATGTTGATGATACCCAAATCTATCATTCCTCTCCTGATATCTCTCCCTCTTTACTCAACCAGATTTCTGACTGCCTCTCTGCAGTTTTCTCTTGGATGTCTTCACACTACCTCCAACTCAATCTGTCCAAAACTGAGCTGCTTCTTATCCCCCTCTTAGAGACATCCAACACCTGACATTTCTCTGATGGTTGAAGACTATTCTCAACACCTCACCCCAGGTCCGCTGTCTTGTGGTCACACTAGACTCAGAACTCACATTCAACCAACATATACAAGCGCTTACCACATCCTGCCGTTCACACCTATGCAACATTTCCAGAATTTGTCCCTTCCTTACTCAAAAAACTACAAAAATACTTATTCATTCGATCATTTTGTCATGCATTGATTATTGCAATCTACTCCTAAATGGCCTTCCAAAACACCACCTCTCCTCCTTCCAATCTATTATGAATGCTTCTGCTAGACTCATCCACCTAAGTCGCAGATCTACATCAGCTGCTCCGCTCTGCCAGTCTCTACACTGGCTCCCCATACACTCCAGAATACAATTTAAAGTATTAGCCCTAACCTACAAAGCACTCAACAGTCTAACTCCCAACTATATCTCCTCTCTCATCGTGAAATATTCCCCATCCCGTCCTCTTCGATCAATCTCTGACCTACGTCTCTACACTCCTGTTATCTCTACGTCCCACTCCCGCCTCCAAGACTTCGCACGTGCACGTGTCCTCTGGAACTCTCTTCAGATGATCCTTGAAAACTCAACTATTCAGAGAGGCTTACCATCTCTCCTCCATCCCGCATCCGAACCAAACTAATACATGAACTGCCTGACTCACTGCTGCAAATACATTCAATGTAACAAGCTACCCCAACTTTATGTCTCTGCACCCTAAACCTATAGACTGTGAGCTCTCCGGAGCAGGGCCCTCTTCCTCCTGCACTAGATTTGTTTCATTTTGATATTTTTTGTATTTTATCACAAATCTTTGTCATTGTATACCCCTATCATTGTACCCAGCGCTATGGAATTTGGCGGTGCTATACAAATAAATGATAATAATAAAAATAATAAGACATACATATCCATACAGGGACACATACACACCCCTTTAAAGGTAAGGTACTGCACACGTTCACAAACACACACATATTCCAAGTCATAAACACATCCATACAGGCACACATACGCACACCTATAAAGGTATGATACCGCACATGTGCACTAACACGCAAACACATACTCTAAGACACATACACATCCATACAGGCACACATATGCACACCTATAAAGGTAAGCTACCACAGACTAATACACACACATACTCCAAGACACATACACAATCATACAAGCACACATATGCACACCTATAAAGTTAAGCTGCTGCATACTAACACACACACATACTCCAAGACACATACACACATACTTACAGTCACATAAACATATATACATACAGTCACATAAAATCTTGTACATACAGTCACATAAACTCACATACTTACAGTCACATAAACATATATACATACAGTCACATAAAATCTTGTACATACAGTCACATAAACTCACCTACATACAGTCACATAAACACACATTCATACAGTCACAAAAACTCACGTACATACAGTCACATAAAATCTCGTACATACAGTCACATAAACTCACCTACATACAGTCACATAAACTCGCCTACATACAGTCACATAAACACACATTCATACAGTCACAAAAAAACTCACGTACATACAGTCACATAAACTCACGTACATACAGTCACATAAAATCACGTACATGCAGTCACATAAACTCACCTACATACAGTCACATAAACTCACGTACATACAGTCACATAAACACACATTCATACAGTCACATAAACTCACGTACATACAGTCACATAAACTCACGTACATACAGTCACATAAACACACATTCATACAGTCACATAAACTCACGTACATAGTCACATAAACTCACATACATAGTCACATAAACACACATTCATACAGTCACATAAACTCACGTACATACAGTCAGATAAACTCACATTCATACAGTCACATAAAATCATGTACATACAGTCACATAAACTCACGTACATACAGTCACATAAACTCACGTACATACAGTCACATAAACACACATTCATACAGTCACAAACACACTTACATACAGTCACATAAACTCACGTACATACAGTCACATAAAATCACGTACATACAGTCATATAAACTCACGTACATACAGTCACATAAACACACATACATACAGTCACATAAACTTACATTCATACAGTCACATAAACACACATATATACAGTCACAAAAACACACTTACATACAGTCATATAAACACATACATACAGTCACATAAACACACTTACATACAGTCATATAAACACATACATACAGTCACATAAACTCACATTCATACAGTCACATAAACACACATACATACATATAGTCACATAAACATATAATACAGTCACATAAACACACATACATACAGTCATATAAACTCACATTCATACAGTCACATAAACACACATTCATACAGTCACATAAACACACATACAGTCACATAAATTCAGATTCACACAGTCACATAAACACACATACATACAGTCACATAAACACACATACATACAGTCACATAAACTTACATTCGTACAGTCACATAAACACACATACGTACAGTCACATAAACACACATACATGCAGTCACATAAACACATACATACAGTCACATAAACTCACATACATACAGTCAAATAAACACACAGAAATACAGTCTCATAAACATATACATACAGTCTCATAAACACACATACATACAGTCACATAATCTCAAGTATATACAGTCACATAAACTCAAGTACATACAGTATAATAAACATATACATACAGTCTCATAAACACACATAAATACAATCACATAAACACATACATATAGTCACATAAACATATAATATAGTCACATAAACACACATACAAACAGTAAAAAAAACTCACGTACATACAGTCAATCAGAAACATACAGTCACACAAACACATACATACAGTAACATAAACATATACATACATTCACATAAACTCACGTACATACAGTCACATAAACAAAAACATACAGTCGCATAAACACATGTCAAGGTATATGTAAGGTTAATAAATATATATATATATTTAATCATATATTTGGCTAGTCAGTAGCAAGTGATTCATTTCATTCAGAAAAATTGACCTAACTCATGTCAGTTCTCCCCATTAAGGATGCAAAAGTTAAAAGGGCATACAAGTGAGAACAATAAACATTTGGTTTGTTTAACTTTAACAGCCATTTCCAAACATCCCTTACCCCATACAGTGAGTTGAGACGGGGTGTCTGAGATATGCCTTTGAGGCCAAATGAGATGGAAATTAGATTGCTGGAATCCAAAAGGTACATGCTCATATATGGGCTTCCTGCCTGTTAAGTGACCCCCTGTGAACTATAGACATATGTCATAGTGTAACTTTGAAATTTACTAAAAATACAGCAAATAAACATATTTGAATGTATGCCTCAGAATGTATTAAATATAGAAATTTGGGAAATTGTCTAATTTTCTATTATTACATTGGTATTTGCTAAGCTTGGTAGGTGACTATTTTAGTCGGTCTAAAATGTTTAACTGTGCCAGAATAATAACCTCTGTATTGTTTTTGTTTTTTCAGACATATAATTTCAGATCTGCATAGACAGGATTCATACATCCAGGATTTATTAGAAACGTGAAATATGGTATATTCATGTTGGAATACAATGCAGTACTAAATATAAAATAGGCTGTTACTTGTATATAAATGCCAGGATACTGATACAATTGTAACAAATTTTAAGCAGTATAATTCTTTTAATGTAAAGTAATATTAAAAAGAATTTGATGTTTCATATTAAAATAGTCAGGAAGGTGATGTGATACTAACCCCATCTACAATTAATATTGTAATTTATTAATGAAATAAATTACAATATGTTTAATAGGGAGAATTGAATTAACAGTGTACTTATTTTAATATAATATAATGGTGTTTGGTATAGAAATAATCAGAAAACTGACATGAGGTTATCCTGCCTGGAATTTGGATTGTAAATTATTAATACAAGAAATTATGGCAGTTATTACATATTTAATTATTTAAAGAAATATTTTCTTTCACTGTTAGAAATGTTCAGGTGAATCTGTTTTGTGTTGTCATGCTGCCACCCGAGGGCCAGAACCCAGTATGACAGTTAAGGGACTTAACTGTTTAAAAGATGCATTTCCATGGTGACCATGCTCAGCTCCATAAGGGCCAATCCGATTAGATATTCCAGATACCCAATCAGAAGGGACAAGCACGAGGACCACCCATTATTCTCACCTATGATGGAAACTTATATAAGTAAGAGCAAGAAAGAGAGACAGGACAGATTTTGTTGAGCTAAACTTGTAACTGGTGTGTTGGGCGTGAAGTATCAGTACTCTAGCAAAGCTAATCTACCTTTTCTCATTGATTGCAATATATACTTATTGGTATTTCTGAGGTGAGATTAAAACTTGCTGAGAGATATTGGATATCGATTGGTGTTCATCCTGGTAAAGTATTAATAAATTGTGGCAGATTGAAGAGAGCAAATTGTGTTTTTAAACTGTATTTCATAGCCTTGAATAGCTCTTAGTTTGCCTTTTGTATGCAAAACATTTAAGCAAACATTTATTATTACTGTATGTAATAGACTTAAAGAAATAAATTGTATTTTAAAGCTAGCATTTCATAGCCTGTGTATTGTTAAACTAATCCTAAATTTTAAATTGTTTATCTGTGCATATATATAGTTATAACTCAGAATTGGGTTTTTGCATAAATAATATATACAATTTCTAATGTTTTAAATTAGAATTGTTTTAGAATAAATTGTGGTTAAATAACTGAGTGTATTACTTGAATGTTAGCAGCTAAGTATCTTAGAATCTCATTGTGTTAACTGAATGAAAGGCTATTTGTAAATAAGGTTGGTTTTAAAGGTAAACTTTTCTGGGCTTTGTAAGAAGTATAGCATATCTTAATAGTTTTTAAACACATATAATATTGACTCATATTCTAGTATTGCAAATATATTCCAATATGTTCATAGATATTAACTAATAAAAAGAATTTAGGTATTTATATTAATTTTATGGTTTCTAGTAGATGCATATTGATTGAGGGTTTATATTTTAAAGGATAATTATTAAATGTATTGTATTATAGCCCTGCCATAGACTGATATATTATTTGGAGAGCACTACTGAAGATTGTTATAAATATACTGACATATTGTATGGAGGCACTTACATGAGATATTATTAAAAATTTATCATATTGATATAATATATTTGTAGTAAATAGAAATTATTATAAAATAGAGAAAAAAAATTCATATTTTGAATTTAATATTTTGAAAATAATTTTTTTTTTGAAGATTGAAATATTGATGTTCATATTTCAAGATTGATATTGATATTTTGAAATTTTGTTAAAAAATAAATTTTTGAAAAAAAAACTTAATAAAAATATTAATTTTTCATATTCCAAAAATTAATCAAAAATATTATTTTTTCATATTCTAAAATTAATAAAATATTATTTTTTCATATTTCAAAATTCATAAAAATATGAATTTTTCATATTTCAAAATTCATAAAAATATTAATTTTTCATATTTCAAAATTCATAAAAATATTATTTTTTTCCTATTTCAAAATTAATATTAATTTTTCAAAATATAATTATTTTTTTTTCTCTCTTTTTATTGGTAAAAATTGTATTAGTGTTTAATTTAACTAAATACTTAGCCAATATAATAATGTCTATCACTAGGAGTGACTCAATTAACTCTGTACACAGCGTTGAAAACGGTCCCATCACAATATCCATTACTAGAGGTCAGGTCCTTAAGAAAGACATCATAAGTCACATTAAAGAGAAGTTTAATATTGCGGGTGAATTAGATGATTTTATGGATATGCTTGAAATTAAGGCTAAAAATATTACCGTTAATAATAATATGTGGAAGGAAAACTATTAATTTTTCAAAGAATTATTAATGATTAATCAATGCAAGACTCTCAAAAAGCAAGACGAACTAATACTAAAATCTTGGCCCCTTGTGATATGCATTATTGACGAAATGTCGCTTTGTGTCATAGACAAACAATTGCAAATACAGAAGCTAGAAAATAGTATTCATTCCTCACGCAGCTGCAAAGAGGATTTAAAAATAGCCAAAAATAAAATGGATGAATTTGCCCAAAACCTAACCGCCTTAGATAAGCATAACATAGACTTACTAGCACAGATACAAGAATTAAATAAACAGCTTGCGCAAAGCAAGAGAGAATTAAGTGATTTAAAAAGGTAATATTGCCATAATGAAAACCCATATATTAACAGTGAGAATAATGCAGATAATGCTAACTCCCTTAGAGAACGCGTCAGGGACGAAGTGCAAAAATATATGGAAGAGTATAGACAAATGACCCCTATTGGGTCAGAAATAGATTTCTCAAATAGACAATCACCTCACAATGTAAATCCAGAGAACTGCTGTAACTCAGCTGGTGCGGGTGAGGGAAACTCTAATAGAGAATCCCAAAATAAGTCTAATAAGCTATATGATTCCCATAAAATAGTTACTTTCATAAAGGGTGCCGTACCTGTATTCTCCAACAAGGGAACAAACTCTGTAATTGATCACTTAGAGGCCTTTGAAAATGCATTAGCTATAATGAATGTTACAAGTGAGAAATTAAAAATTGAACTTCTGCCCTGGGTATTTGACGGTAAGCATCACAAATTCTTTACTTCACTAAAGGATATGAATATTCATTCCTGGAGTGAAATAAAATGACAATGCAGAAAAGAATTCGGGCAACATCGCACTAAAACTGCCGCAAAATTAGCGGTATATGGTTTAAAATGTAGTGCAAATCAAAGTCCCATCGAGTTCCTTTCTGAATTGAAAAATGCGTACAGTATGGCTGAAGATAATCCCAGATTTGATTGCTCAGAATTTGTAAATTAATTTTTTGAAGAACTGCCTACACCCATCAAAATTAATTTAGCTAGAGATTTTGATGAGGACTGCTCATTGGAATGGCTGATCAAAGAGAGTACAAAGTTATACTCTATTCAGCAATCCAGTGAACAGAGGGTTAAAAAGGAATCAAAACCCAAAAGTGTGGCAGAAACTAGGGTGTCACCTAGCCCCCTCAATTTGGAGTTTAAAAAGAAAACCTACGCGGAGGTGGCCAGTCAAAACAGGCCATCTCCACAGAGGTTTAACTCTGCCCCTCTCCCAACACGGGCTGAGAAACAGAGAGACTATAACCAAAGTGGGGGACATAATCAGGTGAATAATTACTCACAAAGAGAATACTCACCAAATAATTGGTATCTGCGCAAAGGTAGATACAATAGATGGCAAAGATATTCTCAGGGTAACCAGACACCCCAAGTATATAATGCTCCCAAAAGTACTAGTACTGAACAAGCTGAACCCCAGGGGCAACCACGCCAAAATAGAAATAGCGGCCCTGATTCTGAGGGAACCCAATGGTCCAGGAATCATTATTATGGGGCATCAAGAGATAGGCCCAGGGGTAGAGGTAACTTGTACAATCAGGTAGATATGCTTTTTAGCCAGCTAAATCGGTTGAGCGAACAATTCGCTAATATGAGTCAACCTTCTACGGCTCAGCAACCGAACAATACATTTTTAGGGGTACAGCCAGTGGTCAGCAGTGGACCACAGGCACAGTCATAAATACTGCAGTATCACCTGAAAGGGAGGGGAGAGATATACAAAATGTAATAATACATATCAATGATACTAATCATGTTCTCTCCCCACAGACTAGAAATGGACGATTTAGCTGTGATGACGAGCAACCTCAGCCGGGAAAAATTAACCAAATTCTTCATTTGCAGCGTTCTCTTAACCTTATTTCCACAGATGCAGTACACAAGAATCCAGCCGACCTTGTCATAAAGGAGACCAGTAGGTATGAAATTCCTTCTGCACGGGAAAACATGGCGAATTCAGTTAACACGTGGCGAAGTCCACAGATGTACAATAATGCAAACTTTATGTGTGAAATGGTAGAAAATGCAGGGAGATATTATGTATTAGCTGAGCCGCAAGATTCAGTCTCCAACCCTATCATGGGATTAATTGATACTGGGTCTCAGGCAACTATTTTATCCCACAGGTACTACACACAGCTAAATGAGCTAACACCCCACAAACCTAAAATAAAAGAATTTGATGGTTCTCTAATAGGAGTTGGGGGTGACTCCCTAAAAGTTTACGGTACTGCCTGGTTAAAATTTAAATTGGGGAACAGGGTCATAAGACACCCTGTCATTATAGTGGATCTGCCAACTGATCGGTTAATTATTGGTAGTGATCTCCTGAAGCGATTCAGCACCATAATTGATTGCATAAATAATGTAATTTGGTCACAAGTTAAAAGGCCTATCAATTATGAGAAATCTGGTATATCTCGCCCCCGACATAACTGTCACATGGTGGAAGAGAAACCAGATGCTGTGGAGATTCATTTCAGGAATAACTCTGTACCTGAAATCACTATTTTACAAATAGATGATCAGACTCCTTTAAGTGGCTCTGATGGTAATACTTTTAAAATTTCGCCTGGAAAGATAGCGAATATTTCCCTAGACGGCGATGTATTAACCATATCTCTCCACAAGGGGGATCATAAAATCCCTAAGGGGGGGGGGGCACGCTCAATACCTCACAGGGATTGAGAGAGTTAAAGAGGATCTATTTATCCCTATACAAGTGCATGACCTTGGTACAACAAAATATGCCAAATTGAACTTAAAACAGGAAGCTAGCTATATAAGCGAAGGCTTATTAGCACAGATAGCGGAACCTAAAGTGATTAAATATCTTTCTCCCCAAGACCACTGGGTCAACGGCCTGGATGACAGGTTTAAAAGCTATAACATCACAGCCAAGTGTTTTTTATCTGTCTCTATAGGTAATAAGTCAGTGAAGCACCTGTTTTTAGTTTTAAATACTCCCCATAATCAAATATACATTGGCAATGATATCTTACATAGATATGCCATACAAATAGATTTGGTTAACTCTTGCCTCTGGAGCAGGTTAAAGGGGGACCCTGAAGTATTTCAGGATGAAAATGCAGCCCTGAAATCAAACCAGCAATTGCCATATGCTGTGAATATGCAGGTGTCTAGCGATGTTATAATTCCTGCCGGGGCTGATAAATTTCTTTTTCCATTACAGGTAAAGAGAGGTCAGAAATTAAAAACTTCTGAAACACTAATTTACCTCTCCCATAGAATACAAAATCTGGGTGTCAAATTATCCCTACAAAAAGCTCAATGGTGCCGCACTTGTGTAAACTTCTGAAGGACTAAATCCTCAGAAGAGAAAGGTGGAAGCTATAGTAAATTCTAAAAACCCAACTAACTTAAAGGAATTGAGATCCTTCCTGGGTATGACAAATTATTCTCACAAATTCATTGATAATCATGCAGAGTTAGCTAAACCACTACTACTTCTTCTAAAGAAGGATGTGAAATGGCACTGGAGTGAGTCTCAAGAGACAGCCATCAAAGAGCTGAAGAGAAAACTCACACAAGCACCTTGCTTAGCATACCCTGAGGGAGGTAAACCTTTCTTCTTAGAAACAGGGTACACAGATATAAGCATGAGTGCTGTTTTATACCTAAAACATGATAATGTAAGCAAAGCCACAGCTTATGCGAGCAAAACTCTATCCCCAGTAGAAATAAATTTAGCAATTGCAAAAAAGCCCTCTTATCTACTGTAGGGGCTCTACAAAATTTCCGCAGCTATATACAGGGCGAGAAAATTATTGTAGAAACGGCCCACCAGCCTTTGCTATATTTGCAAAGTGAAAGAATAAGAGATGGGAATTTGTCAAATAGCCGCATAACAGCATGGACTCTTTCCTTACAAGGCTGGCCATTAGAAATTC
Organism: Bombina bombina; assembly: GCF_027579735.1. Taxonomy (NCBI): domain Eukaryota; kingdom Metazoa; phylum Chordata; class Amphibia; order Anura; family Bombinatoridae; genus Bombina; species Bombina bombina. The sequence continues at coordinate 135,107 of NC_069508.1, read as the reverse complement.
GCTACAAGCAGAATAAAAAGAATCCAGTCGCACTGGGGCTTGCTGAGCTCCACGACTGTACTGCTAAAGATCCTGGGGAAGAATTATCAGAAGATGATTTCCTGGAGGAACAATTGCTTTCCCCATATAAAATGTACAATGAGGACAATTGCCAAACATTACCTTGGGTATATGTTGATGGTTGTTCTTGCCATGCCACTATTGATAATGAGCGCAGACTAGTCGCTGGCATTGGTATAACTTGGGCAAATGAATTCCCAAATATATCTATAGGTTTCAACATTGGACCAAGATCCAGTCAAGTTGCAGAACTAACTGCTGTTCTAAAAACCATTGAAATGGCTATTGAACATAGTATTCAGGAATTTGTGATCATAACTGACTCAAATTATGTGCGTGACAGTTTTGTTGAATACCTGCCAACTTGTAAAAGAAATGGCATGCAGAAAAGCAATAACAAATCAGTCAAGCATGGCAAGTTGTTCTGCGAGATTGATAATCTGGTGGTATCCAATGATTTAACCATCCACTGGAAAAAGACCAAGGGTCATTCCAGGGTTCTAGGCCCAGATAAGGAAGACAATGATCTTGCGGATTCATTAGCCAAACAAGGAGCCATAACTGGAGAACTCCTTAATATTGACCACTTAATGGGTGCAATTCAGGTAGAAGCCATTACCAGAAACCAGGCAAAACAACAGAGTGAGCCTAACCTGGTACAATAGAGTCAGGATTCTCCTAGTGAGGACCTGATCACTAGTCAAAAAGAAGACCCCATCGTAGGCATCTTCTATAAACACATAGAAGATCCTGAAAGCAACCCCATCTCAAAAGATGATTGTATTGGCAAAGAAGATCTTAGAATCTTAATGAAATCCAGATCACAATTCAAGTTACAGGATGGTTTGTTAATTAGAACCTCGAAAACTGGCATCCCGCAATGGGTAGTACCCACCAACTTCAGAGGTCTAATGCTTCAACATGCCCATGATGCTCCCACATCTGGTCATCGTGGTGCCAAACTCACATATGAAATATTGCGTGATTACGCTTTTTGGCCACACATGTTGAAAGATGTTCAAACCTACTGTCAAGGGTGTTTAATCTGCCCACAGTTACAACCCACTGCGCCAACACATAGAGCGCCATTACAGAAAAGGGGGATGGTAATGCCATGGTCAGATATACAAATTGATTTTATTGGTCCAGTAACAAGGTCATCAAGAGGTAACAAATACATGTTAACAGTGACATGCCTATTCACTAAATGGGTGAAGTGCATCAGTGCACCTAACAATAGTGCTGAAACATGAGCAGCATTGCTCATCAACCACGTGTTTTCCAGATTTGGTTTGCCCCAAAGAATCAAATCAGATCGGGGAACCCACTTTACTAGCGAAGTGATGACAAAAATGTGGAAAATACTAGGGGTAAAAAGAAAGCTTCATATTGCTTATAGAGCTGCCTCAAGTGGTGGTGTAGAGCATTACAACCAGTCCATTGTTAAAATCCTCAAAAAGTTTGTGAGTGAAACGGGTAAAGACTGGGATGTAAAACTACCTCTAGTCCTAATGGCATTAAGAGCAACTCCAAGTAGTGCTACCAAGATGTCACCTTTTGAACTGATGACTGGTAGGAGAATGGTTCTACCTCAGCATCTGCTGTACCGTACATCAGACCAAAACTTGATAAACGCTGCCAATACACATCAATATGTGGAGAACCTAAGAAAGCACCTGCAATATGCATTTGCTCAAAGGAACTTAGAGAACGTTGCAACTGCCACTAAAACCTATTATGATCTCAAAACGTCCAAAAAGGAATATGAAATAAATGATAAGGTTTATCTTTATAACTTTGGAAGAGATCAGGTTAGGGAGAATAAATTTCTTCCCTCATGGAAAGGTCCTTTTGTCATTACTGACAAAATATCTCCAGTGGCCTATAAAATACAGATCCCCAAAAATTAAAGTTTCATAGATAAATGGGTCCATATCAATCAGTTGCGAGCATGTCATCCTAGGTCCCAACTACAAATCATAGAGGGAGAATGAAGTGTCATATCCCCAAATGCACCTAACACCTACTGTAGTTTAAAGATGCCTAGCTGATGAACATGAAGGCTCAAAATTGACAGACTTTCTACATAGAAGACTGTCTATGATGTGTACGGTCAACATCCTCACCAAATACCATTGACTTTGAGCCAATTTAAATACATGTGTCCTACATCTATTTAAATTTGGAAGGGGGATTTATGTCAAGGTATATGTAAGGTTAATAAATATATATATTTGAATCATTATTTTAAGATTAATAAATATATATATATTTAATCATATATTTGGCTAGTCAGTAGCAAGTGATTCATTTCATTCAGAAAAATTGACCTAACTCATGTCAGTTCTCCCCATTCAGGATGCAAAAGTTAAAAGGGCATACATGTGAGAACAATTAACATTTGGTTTGTTTAACTTTAACAGCCATTTCTAAACATCCCTTACCCCATACAGGCCTCACTTCCATTGAGTCATTAAAAATGGAGCCATAAGCTACCGAAGCGGCCAACAGCTAAAAGTAATTTACGGCTCCATTTTAGTATCAGGTTTTCATTGAAATATTTTGCGGATAGCGTGCAGTCGCTCTTTTCGTGTAGCTGTAAGTTAACGTTGTGTTAACGCTTCCATCTGATGTCGGATTTCTTGAAAATCAATTAGTTGCTTAGGTAACCCGACCTTACGCTATAGAATTTACGTTTAACGTCCGTGCTCCTTACCGGTGATCACCTCTCAAGAAAAATAAAGATACACGTATCCATATTTTTAATAATCAAATACTATTTTTTTAATATAATTATATTTACCACTTCATAAATATAAGTAATATGCATTGCTGCCCTAGGCATAGGTCTAGTTTGCATTCTGTAGATATGTTCTTGCATATATTATTATATTTCAATATATACTGATATTTCTATTAGAATATAAGTTCAACTATTTCTATACATGAGACAACAATAACTATTACTTATAACAATTTATTTCTACATTAAAACACTTGCATTATTTGCAAGTTTTATAATTTCAATAGAAAATAGGTCTCAAAAAGCACAATTTTCCTCTTTTACACCTAGTTGAGCTGGGTGTAATATTTCTCAATGTATCGACAGCCTCCGACAGTATATTAACGGTTTGCGCTTTCATTGGAAACCTGGTATAATTTATCGATTAACGGCTTCAATTACTTTCTATGGGACGCGAAGATTTTTTCAGCAGCCGGAGTCCAGCTGCCGATATTGAGGTATAACGCGCCATTGGAAACAGTCGATAAACGATATTGCTTTCGACAGCATATTTAACGGTTTGCGAGTGCACACAAACTGAATTACGACTCAATGGAAGCGAGGCCACAGTGAGTGGAGACGGGGTGTCTGAGATATGCCTTTGAGGCCAAATGAGATGGAAATTAGATTGCTGGAATCCAAAAGGTACATGCTCATATATGGGCTTCCTGCCTGTTAAGTGACCCCCTGTGAACTATAGACATATGTCATAGTGTAACTTTGAAATTTACTAAAAATACAGCAAATAAACATATTTGAATGTATGCCTCAGAATGTATTAAATATAGAAATTTGGGAAATTGTCTAATTTTCTATTATTACATTGGTATTTGCTAAGCTTGGTAGGTGACTATTTTAGTCGGTCTAAAATATTTAACTGTGCCAGAATAATAACCTCTGTATTGCTTTTGTTTTTTTCAGACATATAATTTCAGATCTGCATAGACAGGATTCATACATCCAGGATTTATTAGAAACATGAAATATGGTATATTCATGTTGGAATACAACGCAGTACTGAATATAAAATAGGCTGTTACTTGTATATAAATGCCTGGATACTGATAAAATTGTAACAAATTTTAAGCTAATAATTAGCAGTATAATTCTTTTAATGTAAAGTAATATTAAAAAGAATTTGATGTTTCATATTAAAATAGTCAGGAAGGTGATGGGATACTACCCCATCTACAATTAATATTGTAATTTATTAATGAAATAAATTACAATATGTTTAATAGGGAGAATTGAATTAACAGTGTACTTATTTTAATATAATATAATGGTGTTTGGTATAGAAAAAAATCAGAAAACTGACATGAGTTTATCCTGCCTGGAATTCGGATTGTAAGTTATTAATACAAGAAATTATGGCAGTTATTACATATTTTAAAGAAATATTTTCTTTCACTGTTAGAAATGTTCAGGTGAATCTGTTTTATGTTGTCATGCTGCCACCCGAGGGCCAAAACCCAGTATGACAGTTAAGGGACTTAACTGTTTAAAAGATGCCTTTTCCTGGTGACCATGCTCAGCTCCATAAGGGCCAATCCGATTAGATATTCCAGATACCCAATCAGAAGGGACAAAGCACAAGGGCCACCCATTATTCTCACCTATGATGGAAACTTATATAAATAAGAGCAAGAGAGAGAGATAGGACAGATTTTGTTGAGCTAAACTTGTAACTGGTGTGTTGGGCGTGAAGTATCAGTACTCTAGCAAAGCTAATCTACCTTTTCTCATTGATTGCAATATATACTTATTGGTATTTCTGAGGTGAGATTAAAACTTGCTGAGAGATATTGGATATCGATTGGTGTTCATCCTGGTAAAGTATTAATAAATTGTGGTAGATTGAAGAGAGCAAATTGTGTTTTTAAACTGTATTTCATAGCCTTGAATAGCTCTTAGTTTGCCTTTTGTATGCAAAACATTTAAGCAAACATTTATTGTTACTGTATGTAATAGACTTAATTAAATAAATTGTATTTTAAAGCTAGCATTTCATAGCCTGTGTATTGTTAAACTAATCCTAAATTTTAAATTGTTTATCTGTGCAAATATATAGTTATAACTCAGAATTGGGTTTTTGCATAAATAATATATATAATTTCTAATGTTTTAAATTAGAATTGTTTTAGAATAAATTGTGGTTAAATAACTGCGTGTATCACTTGAATGTTAGCAGCTAAGTATCTTAGAATCTCATTGTGTTAACTGAATGAAAGGCTATTTGTAAATAAGGTTGGTTTTAAAGGTAAACTTTTCTGGGCTTTGTAAGAAGTATAGCATATCTTAATAGTTTTTAAACGCATATAATATTGACTCATATTCTAGTATTGCAAATATAGTCCAATATGTTCATAGATATTAACTAATAAAAATAATTCAGGTATTTATATTAATGTTATGGTTTCTAGAAGATGCATATTGATTGAGGGTTTATATTTTAAAGGATAATTATTAAATGTATTGTATTATAGCCCTGCCATAGACTGATATATTATTTGGAGAGCACTACTGAAGATTCTTATAAATATACTGACACACATACATACAGTCACATAAACACACATACAAACAGTCAAAGAAACTCATGTACATACAGTCAAATAAACAAAAACATACAGTCACATAAACACATACATACAGTCACATAAACATATACATATATTCACATAAACTCACGTACATACAGTCACAAAAAACACATACAGTACATACAGTCACATAAACATATACATACATTCATATAAACTCACGTACATACAGTCACATAAACTCTCATACATACAGTCTCATAAAAATACATACATAGTCAAATAAACTCACATACATACAGTCACATAAACAGACATAAATACAGTCACATAAACTCACGTACATACAGTCACATAAACAGACATACAAACAGTCACATAAACTCATTTATATACAGTCACATAAACACACATACAGTCACATAAACTCACATAAATACATTCACATAAACTCACGTACATACAGTCACATAAACAAAAACATACAGTCACATAAACACATACATACAGTCACATAAACATACATTCACATAAACTCACGTACATACAGTCAGATAAACACACATAAATAGAGTCACATAAACACACGTACATACAGTCACATAAACACATACATACATTCACATAAACACACATACATACAGTCACATAAACACACATACATACAGTCACATAAACACACATACATACAGTCACATAAACTCACATAAATACATTCACATATACTCACAAACATACAGTCACATAAACTCACATACATACAGTCAAATAAACTCACATACATACAGTCAAACTCACGTACATACAGTCACATAAACTCACATACATACAGTCACATAAACACACGTACATACAGTCACATAAACTCACGTACATACAGTCACATAAACACACATACATACTGTCACATAATATAAATAAAATTAGAGGCGCCCTTAATTACTAGCAGTGTTCCGCCAGTACTAATGTGCAAAGTGCTGAAAAAACTGTCATAAAAACAGTTGTAAATATTGTCAATAATACAACTAGAACAATAATAAAGAACAACCTACAAATAGAATTAAAACTTGTTAGGTTAGGAGTATCTTCATATAATATAGTATAGTTTGCTATAATGAATAAAACTATCTCTTTAACAATGTGTAATATGATAGTCCACACTCTCAGAGGTATTTATAGTCTCCAGGCCGCAATCTCATTCCAGAAAGGTGTTGGCAATCACAGGTTCTGTTCAAAAAAGAGAAAAGAGAGAAGAGGCGCCAAATGGTGTGTATCGTTTTGAATTCAGTAGGCCTTGCCCCCAAATAAAGACTACTTACAAAATTTCCAGCACTTGAGAAGTGCCACAAATGCCTTCTGAACTGTTAGCAGCCGTCCAGCTAGCTGAGATGTATCAAAACTGCGTCTATACTGTGCTGTTTAAGACAAAACAAACAAAAGTGCCACAATAGTGTGTATCAGTGTGATCATTTGATATAGCGCAACAAATGAAATGTACTCACAAGATGTAAGGCACTTGAGAAGTGCCACAAAAGCCTCCTGGACACTTTTCAGCTGTCCAGCTCACTGATAACATCGATCCCAGGTTCACTTGTTCGGCTTACACATGGGCTCCAATCCAGCACACTTAGATCTCCCTGCAGCTCAGTGTTCAGATGAGTGCAAGTATGGCTGCCAATATTGGATATACAAAGTTGCTAGAAATAGCCGTGCTGCTTGTACTGATTAGTAAAAAATGTATATTTATTAAAAACAAAGTTACACTACGCGTTTCTCGGTTACTTAGACCGCTTCCTCAGGTGTAATTTCAGATACAAAGTAGCAAAATTTTATAGCCCCATGTCGGCGTCTATCCCGACCCAGGGCGCATGCGTGAGTAACTAAAAAAACCTTAGCCAATCAGTGCCTAAGTTCGATTTGTCTCCGATGTGATAGGTTCTCACTAGGGGGCTTGTCCACTCTCGTCTGTGTGATGTATATTATCAGCACATATGTTAGTTTTCAACTGACATGTAAACAAATCGTAAGTGTTATATTACCATGTAGTAATGTTTCTCACGTCTTTATAGTATTACCTATTTATGGCACCAATTCACTAGAGTTAGTTAGTCATGCATTTACATATAGTAATTGATATAAAAAAAAAAATAAAGATAAAAACATACTCAAAATACAAATATGTCCAAACATCTATAAGAATTATCTGAATTTAAAACCGCTATGATCGGACAGATAACCATATACTAGACTGGTGATAAAAATTAATAAAAATTAATAATATAACATAAAATATAGATTATTCTAAAGTATAAAACATAAATCAAATAATATATACCGATTGAATTATAACATGGCTGTTGCTAACATTGACATATACTGCAACTAATAATATGGGTCTTGTATATTAATTGAAAGCGGCCATGTCTATATTTTCGTTTAAGCCATGGGGTTGGAGCGTCTTAAGCTTCCAAATCCAAAATGTCTCTCTCTGTCTTAGATAGGTTAACCTATTTCTACCCCATTTAGGGGCAATCTGTTCTAATGGAAAAATATTGAAAAGATCAGTTTGTCCGTCGTGACAGTTTTTACTGTGTCTTGGAACACTATGGTTGGCCACCCCATTCTTAATATTTCTATTATGTTCCCCCCATCTCTTCTTTAGGGGTCTTGAGGACCTACCACTGTACTGGATTCCACATTGACATTCAAGGAGATATACCACATAACTTGAATCACAAGTGAATCTAGAATTAATTTCAAACTCTTCCTTCGTTGAGGCAGATTGAAATTTAATCCTATTGCCTGAAGTATATTTGCAAAGACCACAGTTCGGTCGATTACATCTGTAAAAACCCCTTTTGCCCATTGGCCAACTATTTGTGGTGATTCTTGTGTTGCTCCCTTTAATATATTTCTTCATTACCACCTTGCTTGGTGCTAATTTATTTTTTAATGTTGGAGCTCTCTTGAAAGTGCAGATAGGGAACTCTTCTAAAATGTTTTTAAGAATACAGTCATTTCTTAAAATATACCAATGTTTACACAAAATATGTTTAATTTTATGGTGGTTACTGTTGAATTTAGTGATAAATCTTAAATTGTTAGATTTGGGCTGTGTGTTTATGGATTTATTAACACTATTGCCATTAATATTCGTAATGCCTTCATTTTTCTTTTTAAAAAATTCCTCTCTATCTTTAATCCTAGCTTTTCTATAACCTTCTTCAATTAGGACTCTTGGGTAACCTTTTTCTAGAAATCTTGATCTTAAAGTCTCTGCCTGATCATCATAACTATTTAAAGTAGTGCAATTTCTGCGTATCCTGGAAAACTGGTTATACGGTATATTTTTAACCCAGGCTTTGTAATGATTGCTTTTGTAGTTTAAATAGCTATTTGTATCAACTGATTTGAAATATGTTTTGGTGGTTACTCGTCCATTTGCATCCCAGCTCAATATTAGATCCAGAAATTCTATGGAGTTCTTATTAATATTTGATGTTAATTTAAGGCCCATATTGTTGTTATTTAAGGATATAATAAATTCCTTTACGGAATCTTCAGTGCCATCCCATATCAGTAACAGGTCATCAATGAAACGGCCATAGTACACCAGGCTTGCCCCCAAAGGAGACTTGTATATATAATTCTCCTCAAATACCCCCATAAAAAGGTTCGCAAAACTGGGGGCAAACCTGGTGCCCATGGCCGTTCCCTTGATTTGTAAAAAAAACCTTTCTTGGTACACAAAATAATTGTGTTTTAACACAAAAGAAATGGCCTCTAGTAGAAACTGTCTTTGTTTAGACGGTAGATATTGATCTCTTTTTAAAAACTTATCTATTGCTTCTAGGCCTAGATTGTGACAGATGTTTGAATATAAAGAGGATACATCACATGTACACCAGATGAGATCTCGCCCTGCTTTTTCAATTTTGGAGATCTTCGATATAAGGTCTGGGGTATCTTTGATATAAGATTCTAGACCCATAACCGGTTTTTTTAGATAGGTGTCTACATACTCAGATAGATTGCAAGTAAGATTTCCGATACCAGAAATAATAGGTCTCCCTGGTGGACACTTTGGGTCTTTATGTATCTTCGGAAGATGGTAATAATAAGCCAAATTGGGTGACATGGGTATCAAATAATCTCTCTCTTTTTTATTTAGAATACCTTCTGAAAAGCCTTTGTCTATTAGTTTGGTGAGTTTAGCCAGATATGTTAATGTGGGATTAAAACTCAATTCCCTATAATAACAAGGATCTAACAGAATTTTATCGGCTTCTGCAATATAATCTGACATATCTTGTAGAACCACCCCTCCCCCCTTGTCCGCCTGCCTGATGACTAAATCCTTATTCTTTGCCAAATTGGCTAGAGCCTTGTATTCAAATTTATTCAAATTATAATTATTTATTTCAAGGCTCATGGTTCTGAACTCTTCTAACACTAGATTTTGAAAAAGAGTAATATTGGGACATGTAGTTGGGGGATTAAAATTGGAACTGGGTGCTAGATTGGAATGTATGTAGTCATCGAATAATGATTCACAAAATTCTTCAGGTTCACAATAAACAATATCTCTAGTGGGTCTTTCAGGCATGTCATTTGTAATGATAGGCAATTGATTTGATGACTTTAATTTTTTATCACAAAAATATCTTTGTAAGTTTAACTTTCTGATAAACCTATTGAGGTCAACAAACAACTCAAACATATTATGTTTGTTGGAAGGACAAATTGAAAGTCCTCTGCTTAAAATACAGATCTCCTCATTGGTTAAGATGTGACTAGATAAATTAAAGATACCTTCTCTCATTTTCGCAAGTTTTTGTTTTTTGGTTGATTTTGCTCTATGTTATATATTATATTTTTATCACCAGTCTAGTATATGGTTATCTGTCCGATCATAGCGGTTTTAAATTCAGATAATTCTTATAGATGTTTGGACATATTTGTATTTTGAGTATGTTTTTATCTTTATTTTTTTTTTTATATCAATTACTATATGTAAATGCATGACTAACTAACTCTAGTGAATTGGTGCCATAAATAGGTAATACTATAAAGACGTGAGAAACATTACTACATGGTAATATAACACTTACGATTTGTTTACATGTCAGTTAAAAACTAACATATGTGCTGATAATATACATCACACAGACGAGAGTGGACAAGCCCCCTAGTGAGAACCTATCACATCGGAGACAAATCGAACTTAGGCACTGATTGGCTAAGGTTTTTTTAGTTACTCACGCATGCGCCCTGGGTCGGGATAGACGCCGACATGGGGCTATAAAATTTTGCTACTTTGTATCTGAAATTACACCTGAGGAAGCGGTCTAAGTAACCGAGAAACGCGTAGTGTAACTTTGTTTTTAATAAATATACATTTTTTACTAATCAGTACAAGCAGCACGGCTATTTCTAGCAACTTTGTATATCCAATATTGGCAGCCATACTTGCACTCATCTGAACACTGAGCTGCAGGGAGATCTAAGTGTGCTGGATTGGAGCCCATGTGTAAGCCGAACAAGTGAACCTGGGATCGATGTTATCAGTGAGCTGGACAGCTGAAAAGTGTCCAGGAGGCTTTTGTGGCACTTCTCAAGTGCCTTACATCTTGTGAGTACATTTCATTTGTTGCGCTATATCAAATGATCACACTGATACACACTATTGTGGCACTTTTGTTTGTTTTGTCTTAAACAGCACAGTATAGACGCAGTTTTGATACATCTCAGCTAGCTGGACGGCTGCTAACAGTTCAGAAGGCATTTGTGGCACTTCTCAAGTGCTGGAAATTTTGTAAGTAGTCTTTATTTGGGGGCAAGGCCTACTGAATTCAAAACGATACACACCATTTGGCGCCTCTTCTCTCTTTTCTCTTTTTTGATACTGTCACATAAACTCACGTACATACAGTCACACAAACTCACGTACATACAGTCACATAAACTCACGTACATACAGTTACATAAACTCACGTACATACAGTCACATAAACTCACGTACATACTGTCACATAAGCTCACGTACATACAGTCACATAAGCTCACGTACATACAGTTACATAAGCTCACGTACATACTGTCACATAAACTCACGTACATACAGTCACATAAACTCACGTACATACAGTCACATAAGCTCACGTACATACAGTTACATAAGCTCACGTACATACAGTCACATAAACTCACGTACATACAGTCACATAAACTCACGTACATACAGTCACATAAGCTCACGTACATACAGTCACATAAACTCACGTACATACAGTCACATAAACTCACGTACATACAGTCACATAAGCTCACGTACATACAGTTACATAAGCTCACATACATACTGTCACATAAACTCACGTACATACAGTCACATAAACTCACGTACATACAGTCACATAAGCTCACGTACATACAGTTACATAAGCTCACGTACATACTGTCACATAAACTCACGTACATACAGTCACATAAGCTCACGTACATACAGTTACATAAGCTCACGTACATACAGTCACATAAACTCACGTACATACTGTCACATAAACACACGTACATACAGTCACATAAACACACATACATACTGTCACATAAACTCATGTACATACAGTCACACAAACTCACGTACATACAGTCACATAAACTCACGTACATACAGTCACATAAACTCACGAACATACTGTCACATAAACTCACGTACATACTGTCACATAAGCTCACGTACATACAGTTACATAAGCTCACGTACATACTGTCACATAAACACACGTACATACAGTCACATAAACTCACGTACATACTGTCACATAAACACACGTACATACTGTCATATAAGCTCACGTACATACTGCCACATAAACACACGTACATACTGTCACATAAACTCACGTACATACAGTGACATAAATACACGTACATACAGTCACATAAACTCACATTCATACTGCCACATAAACACACGTACATACAGTCACATAAACTCACATTCATACTGCCACATAAACACACGTACATACAGTCACATAAACTCACATACATACAGTCAAATAAACTCACGTACATACTGTCACATAAACACACGTACATACAGTCACATAAACACACGTACATACAGTCAAATAAACTCACGTACATACTGTCACATAAACACACGTACATACAGTCACATAAACACACGTACATACAGTCACATAAACTCACGTACATACAGTCACATAAACTCACGTACATACAGTCACATAAACACACGTACATACAGTGACATAAACACACGTACATACTGTCACATAAACACACGTACATACTGTCACATAAACACACGTACATACAGTCACATAAACACACGTACATACTGTCACATAAACACACGTACATACAGTCACATAAACTCACGTACATACAGTCACATAAACTCACGTACATACAGTGACATAAACACACGTACATACAGTCAAATAAACTCACATTCATACTGCCACATAAACACACGTACATACAGTCACACAAACACACGTACATACAGTCACATAAACTCACGTACATACAGTCACACAAACACACGTACATACAGTCACATAAACTCACGTACATACAGTCACATAAACACATAAGGGTAAAAGGTCTAGCTGGTCCTTCCAGGTAAGGTGGACATATATAACATCGTAAACTTAACTTTCCACTAAGAACTTGAATAAAATACTGACACGAGAGTGGAGGGTAAAACCATTGCTGGCAATTTTATTTAAATACAACTTTAAAACGAACAACCATAAAACCGCCTGCAAACTTGGATGGTGGCAAGTGAGATCTAAATTAGCCTCAAAACAACAGGAGGTCAATGGCCAAGGGCAGCAGCGAAGGGATAGAGGCAATGAGGTTTTCGGGAGTTGCAAAGACCCAAAAACAAAGGCGGGGCTCCTCGGAATTACCTTAGGCGTTGCCCAGCCTTTGCCATCTGGTCATTACTCCACCCCAACCTCTCTATCTGCAATGGAACAGGCCATGACCTCCCTCCTTCAGAGTCTATAATTAGGCGCTTCAACCCTTAGGGGGCCTTGCTGGTACCTGCTGTTTGGTGCCGATTCCCTAACAAGGGAAGCTTAACGCTATGGGCCCTGGACTTATGAAGAATGGCTCGAATAACCCTAACTTCACCAAGGGGTGATATGGTGCGCCGGGGGTTGGTAACTGGCAGCTGCTGGGGTGACTGGGGGACTGTACTCCACTCTAGCAGGGGGCTTAGTGGTAGCAGTGTCCAGTTGGCGGGCTTCCGTATACTCATCTGCCAAGCGAGCCGCTTCATGCAGGGTGGAGGGTTTATGGTCCCGAACCCACTCTCTAACTCCTGCTGATAACTTGTCAAAGCAATGTTCCAACAGGAATAGCTGCAGCACCTCTTCCCCAGATACGGCTTGGCACCCCGCTATCCAGTGAGCTGCTGTGCGGTGCACCTTACATGCCCACTCAAGGTAGGAATCACCAGCTAATTTAACAGTGTCTCTGAACCGCCTCCGGTATGCCTCCGGTGTAACCGCATACCTGGAGAGCAGAGCCTCTTTCACAGTATTATAATCCCCAACTTCCTCATCTGGAATGGCCCGAAAAGCCTCACTGGCCCGGCCGGATAATTTTCCGGATAATATCGTGAGCCAGTCCTCTGCGGTACCTTGTGTAGTGCACATTGCCTCTCAAAATCCGCAAGGTACCCATCAATCTCTCCTTCTGTTTCCAGGAAGTTTTTAAAAGCTGCAAAATTTACTTTTCTCTTTTCCACTGGGGTTGCTGTGACTTGGGCTGCTGCAGCGCCGCTTTGGCGAAGTAGGTTGGCCTCCACAGCTGCTATGACCCGGTCGATAATTTCCGCAGATGGGTTGGGGCCATAATATGCCAGTCTTATTTTAACCGCCCGATCAAAGCTTGCTTCTTCAGGGGTTCTGTCTGATATGCTGGGCCCATTCGTTCCTTCTGTCCCTGGTACTCTTTCCATCTTAGTCAGTATTGTAATAATCCCCCCTCTTCCTGAGGTTACTGGCTTGTGTAGTTGCTCTTCTGGGCGATAAGGTTCATTCCGTCGCTTGCCACCAATTGTTACGGTACCAACAAGATACCAAGGGTTAACACCAGATGAACAATGTCCTGCATAGGGAATCAGCAATTCACAACCCAGCCAGTTTTCAGGTTTAAAACAGAATGTCATTTATTAAAGGCTAGATGCCTAGTATTTATACAGGTTTGACCCCAGTTGGGGGGTTGAAAGACTGTTGTACATTAGATAAAAGGGGAAAACGCCCTTTGACATGATACAATAGAATTACATTACTTAACACTTTAAACACAAGACACTCTTGGCTTTCCTTATCACTTAGGTGTCTGCTCTCTGAGAGTGATTAAACAATGGAATGCTTATCACTAACTTAATTATAGCTGATGCCAGCAAACGTATTTAGAAAATAAAGTTAACGCTTTCAGTCCTGACCAAAGGGTCTGTCACATGCTGTATCAGACTAAACTTGCCAGGTTCTTTCTTAGGGACCGCTCCTAAAGGTGACACAACTAAAGTGTGAAAAGGTGGATTTTTAAACGGGGCGAGGATCCAACCAAGGGAAAGCTTTTTGTCTAATTTAGCCTGTACTACCTTGGGAAACTGGTAAGCCGATTTCAAATTTTTATGGGAGCTAGACCCGCTAACGAGTTGGTAACTGGGATAAGAAAACCAGTGGTGAGGTCAGCCATCAACAGATTCACATTTATCTTGTCTGGATAAAGAAGTAACCAAGGCTTAAGGGCATCCACTTTCAGTGGGGTGGGAGCCCTTGCCAACAGGAGTGGTTTTAGAAGGAAATCTATTGTGATTTTGCTCTCTACCTCTTGTACAGTCAGACCCTGCATGTTGTCCACCACAGTGTCTGCAAACATGCAGAAAGGAACAGGAGTTCCCTTTGTCGCATTGTTTGTTTTGAAATTTCCAGGACTCTCTTCCCCTTTTCCTAGTGCGAGGAAATGAGCGGGCTGGAGTGCTCCTGACTGAAGGGGGCGGTGAAGGGGACCTTTCCCTACCTAGCCTATTCCACAGGTGTGTCTCAGTGCAACCAAATGTTAACACTGGGTTACCCGCCATCTTTCTATGGAATTCGGCATCATAATCACGCCAAGCACCGTTGTAGTAATGCTTCTGTATCCAGTGTATAGTGTCTGTATACTTCAGGATATTAATAGCCTGAGAGGGGTGTTTCTCAATATAGCAGGTGGATAGAACCCTGAAGCATCTCAGCCACTCATCAAAAGTGTTCGGCGCTTCATTTGCTTAGGGCCTGTTCCGTCCAAACTGCGTTCTTTTTGTTGGTGTGCTTCCACCGACAACTCAAATACATTAACATAACGTCCTTCCTGGATCTTTCTAACCGTCTTGGGTTTAAGATGGGAATGTAGGGAGTGAATGAGACCTGGTAAGGTATCTCCCTGCACTGCTACTCTACGACTCACATTGATTGAATTGCTGACTGACCCAGCATCCCTAGTAAGGGGTACAACCATGCTGGAGGCTACCTCGGGGGCTGGTGCTCTTGGAAAAGGAGTTGGGTTTGCTATTTTACTTTGAGCCATTATAAGGCTTTTTAACCTCTTAAACAGCTGCCTCTGCCCTCTGTCTAAAATTACTGATGAATCACTGTCTGCCCCACTATCTGAAGATGTATCATCAGCTAATGTGCGATTGTGTGTGAAAATCTGGGGCTCAACTGATCCAGTAGAAAGCGCCTTTTGCTGCGCAGCGGTCACAGGGCCTGCATTTGCCTGAGAAGTAACAGAAGTAGAAGGGCGGGCATCCTTGTTACCCTCCGTTGGAGCTGCCCCAGTGGATGGTGCGGGTATTGGCCTGCCTTCTGCCATGGTAGCGGAGGTAGTGCGGGATACTCCAGAAATCAAGTCCTATAAAAGAGATAACATGTTCGGAGTACCTTGGTTGTTGGGAATGGAGGCTCCTACTCTACTGGTCTGAGTGCCCCCCCCATAAGTATGCCCCTGTTTGGTAAAGGAAGCAGAAGGATTCCCCACTGGGTGGGAAACAGAGGGAAAGGAACATTCAGTGGTGGCAGTGTGAACAGGCAATGGCCCCACAAGAGATGCAGGGCCCTGTATAGGAATGGTCCCAGCAGTAGAATAAACCCCCATAACTTAGGTTCTGGCGCTAATAACGTCTACTAACTGTGTGCCATTGCACAATTGAGCCCTATTTTGGATGTGACCCTCAGAAGAAGTGCCCACCATTGCTGGGGCAATGTTATAGCTGGGCCTAGGGTTATGATTAGTATTTGACCCCATCGCCAGTGCATTGAGGCCTACTGAGTGGGCATTAATAATTGACCCTGGCACTAGCGAATTGTGGCCCTCATCGTGGCCTTCATTAGTAACACCAGGATTTCCCCCCCTCACAAGCGCATTGAGGCCTTCATTAATTAAACCAGGAATTGCCCCAATCGCGAGCGCGGTAGGCCTTGGTATTGCCCCCAGGGGACATGTGTTGCGCAGGAGTGCTCACTAAATTTCCCAACCTGCCTACTAACGGACCTAGCCAGCTTCCTGCGTTGTGCATGTGGACCCGCCCCCACCCTCCATCCCCAACCACCATGGACCCGGACTCACCTGTGGGCCCTTGGAGGGATGGCTGCCTAACTGCCACTGGGGGAACCAGAGACTCGAGTGAAGGGTGTGGCCTGGTATCCGATGCGGCTTCCACGTGACCAACGTGCACCGCAATGAGGTCACTGTAAGGGGCGGGGCCTAGCAGCAACATCACCGGAGGACCACCGGAGGCCGTGCGGGGAAGGGATTCCACCAGACCACCAGGGAAAAGTCCTCCAGGAGCCCCCACCCCCTCCGGGGAAGTAAATTGGCTGACAATGGAGGCAAGGGTCTGGAAGAGGGAGGATATGGCACACGCAGTGTTAGGCAGGAGGCCCTATAAGGCTGCAAGGGACTGAGGATGCAGCAAGGCCCCAATATCCAGGCCCACCGGGGGGGGGGGCAGCTAAAGGTAACGGGGATTGCCCTCTAGTGGACTGTGAATTGCCTATTGAGGTAGCCATGGGGCTGGAGATAGTTAAAGTTTGGGCCTGAAAAGCATCAGCAGAAGGCTTAATTGCCCCCTCCTGAAATGGTTGGGCCTGAGCCATACCGGGAATGGTCAAGGGTGGGGACTGTCTGTGTACTGAGACTGCCAAAGGTCCTTGAGAGGAAGGGGGGGGGATAAGGGGCTGGATGTCAGCCTGAAGTACCTGAGCTGTGTGTATAAGGGACCTATAGTAATAAGGGGTCCTGGTGTGGGCAATGGGTTAGCTCTAATAGGAGGTGTAATAGTTTGAATTTCCTGAGAAGGGGATTCAGTGATACTCATTTCCTCTCTCTCTTCTTCTAGCACTGCAGGTTGGCGAAGCACCGGATCCTTCCTTCCTTTGCAGGAATAGAGGAGCGTCAAACACAGTCCATGACAAGCAAAAGACAAAAAATGGATGGTGTGGAAAAGACTCACAGCTGTCCCAGAGGAAGAAGAGGCCCCAAGCCTGGTGCAAAGCCTTTCTGAACAGGTAGTAGTGACACTCCCCCCAAACAGCAACATTGTTGCAGACCCAGCAGCTTCCCTCCTTAACTTCCCTCTCCCTGCCGGCCTTAACCCTTAAGTCTCTCCTAGCCTATTTGGCTCTCCGTTCTCACATACATGCAGTTACATAAACACATACATACAGTCACATAAACACACATACATACAGTCACATAAACACATACATACAGTTACATAAACACACATACATACAGTCACATAAACACACATACATACAGTCACATAAACACATACATACAGTTACATAAACACATACATACAGTCACATAAACACACATACATACAGTCACATAAACACATACATACAGTTACATAAACACATACATACAGTTACATAAACACATACATACAGTCACATAAACACATACATACAGTTACATAAACACATACATACAGTTACATAAACACATACATACAGTTACATAAACACATACATACAGTCACATAAACACATACATACAGTCACATAAACACATACATACAGTTACATAAACACATACATACAGTTACATAAACACATACATACAGTTACATAAACACATACATACAGTCACATAAACACACATACATGCAGTTACATAAACACATACATACAGTTACATAAACACATACATACAGTTACATAAACACATACATACAGTCACATAAACACATACATACAGTTACATAAACACATACATACAGTCACATAAACACACATACATACAGTCACATAAACACATACATGCAGTTACATAAACACACACATACAGTTACATAAACACATACATACAGTCACATAAACACACATACATACAGTCACATAAACACATACATACAGTTACATAAACACATACATACAGTTACATAAACACATACATACAGTTACATAAACACATACATACAGTTACATAAACACATACATAGTCACATAAACTCACGTACATACAGTCACATAAGCTCACGTACATACAGTCACATAAACTCACGTACATACAGTCACATAAGCTCACATTCATACAGTCACATAAACTCACGTACATACAGTCACATAAACTCACATACATACAGTCACATAAACTCACGTACATACAGTCACATAAGCTCACGTACATACAGTCACATAAGCTCACGTACATACAGTCACATAAACTCACGTACATACAGTCACATAAGCTCACATTCATACAGTCACATAAACACACACATACAGTCACATAAACACACACATACAGTCACATAAACTCACATACATACAGTCATATAAACTCACGTACATACAGTCACATAAACTCACGTACATACTGTCACATAAGCTCACGTACATACAGTCACATAAACTCACGTACATACAGTCACATAAACTCACGTACATACTGTCACATAAGCTCACGTACATACAGTCACATAAGCTCACGTACATACAGTCACATAAACTCACGTACATACAGTCACATAAACTCACATACATACTGTCACATAAGCTCACGTACATACAGTCACATAAACTCACGTACATACAGTCACATAAACACACACATACAGTCACATAAACACACACATACAGTCACATAAACTCACATACATACAGTCACATAAACTCACGTACATACAGTCACATAAACTCACGTACATACTGTCACATAAGCTCACGTACATACAGTCACATAAACTCACGTACATACAGTCACATAAATTCACGTACATACTGTCACATAAGCTCACGTACATACAGTCACATAAGCTCACGTACATACAGTCACATAAACTCACGTACATACAGTCACATAAACTCACGTACATACTGTCACATAAGCACACGTACATACAGTCACATAAACTCACGTACATACAGTCATATAAACTCACGTACATACAGTCACATAACCTCACGTACATACAGTCACATAAACTCACGTACATACAGTCACATAAACTCACGTACATACAGTCATATAAACTCACGTACATACAGTCACATAAACTCACGTACATACAGTCACATAAACTCACGTACATACAGTCACATAAACTAACGTACATACAGTCACATAAGCTCACGTACATACAGTCACATAAACTCACGTACATACAGTCACATAAACTCACGTACATACAGTCATATAAACTCACGTACATACAGTCACATAAGCTCACGTACATACAGTCACATAAACTCACGTACATACAGTCATATAAGCTCACGTACATACAGTCACATAAACTCACGTACATACAGTCACATAAACTCACGTACATACAGTCACATAAACTCACGTACATACAGTCACATAAACACACATACATACAGTCACATAAACACACGTACATACAGTCACATAAACTCACGTACATATAGTCACATAAACACATATATACAGTCATATAAACACACATATATCATAGTTGCCAACATTTCAAAAAAATTTCCAGGGACACTTTGCAGCAGAGCAAGCAAGCGGGTTACTGGAGTATTGACGACCTACTGTTCAACTGCTCCGCCCACTCAGTTCTGCAATCAAAACACACCCATTTGAAAGTAATAGTATAATTTAGACTTATCCATAGTTTATTATACAGATTACAGCTCCAAGGTCTTACACCTACCCAGTCTCTGGAACACATTCTGGGCATATGGTTATTTTTACAACACAGAATCAAAATTAGAAAGACAAATAATATGTGAACCCAGTCAATAATAATAACAATATTCCATTAGGAATGAATTATATGTAAATAATACACTATATCAATTTATCATCTATCTATCTGTATATATATATATATATATATATATATATATATATATATATATATATATATATATATATATATATATATATATATATATATATATATATACACACACAAACAACAAATGTTGTGCAAAAGAGATTTTCAGAGACATTTCCAGGGACAAAAAAAATCCAGGGACATTTGGCAACTATGATATATACAGTCATATAAACATATTTATGTAAAAAGAGCAAAATTCAATATTGTAAAAGAGGCGCTCAGCTATATAATAGTATACTTAGTACATCATATAAAGGCATAAAGTTTAGTTCACAAATGGTATTGGGTAGTGTTCAGAGATCCAAATATTTGAAATCTTCACAGTAGTTAGTCAAGTAAGAATTTACTGCTTACCAGCTGTTACCTCAATCATATGAGGTAAGGAATTTGCCCAGTTAGAGATGATACACTGTGGCTTCTCCGTCTCTGCCCTGGCGAGTATCCACGATATTTTGATCAAAAGTAGTCCCTCTTTGGGATACTGGAGCTTATGAGAATGAAAATCCTGGACTCTCTTTGGCGGGATGTATGTGGACTGTAATTCGTCTGTGTATATCTCTTTTTAATGGTGGTAGGAATCATTTATCCCTTCTGATTAATCTTTAGGGTGGTCTTCCCTCAGATGGTGAGAATCTCCGTTCCCTCAGATAGTAGTTATGATATTATGCATAGGAGAAAAAGAAAGCACATAGCATAATATTGTTTTAACACAGTAAAAAGAATTTATTAGGTAACAATATGCGCTTACATTATAAAACCTCAATCATTTATGAGGTAAGATAAATACATATAGGTAATATAGGCTGTATCCTGAATTCCAACTGTGATGGTGGTATCACAAAGATAAATCCAAAATATACGAAAAATAATTCATAAAATGTCCTTGGGTTGTATGAGGTGTATAAATCACCTGATAGGCAACAGTTCAGTGTATGTCACTGTATTCCTCAAACAATGAGGCTATGATGTATAAGTGCTATATATACAGTGAATACTGTGCAGCAAGAAACAGCAATAAAATAGGTCAAATAAAAATGTATATAAAAAAACTTTCAATAAGCAACAAATCGATGCAATAGACAATAGGTAATAAAAAGTCGTATAAGAAGGCCCTGTCCGCCCACTGTGAGTAACCTTATGCGTTTCAAAGTCAAATGCGACTTCTTCGTCAGAGGTAATGTGAGTGGACAGGATTGTGGAGCTCGTAAATTTAAAGGTCCTAAAAGTGGGCGTAATTTTCCTGAGGGCCTGCGTGCACGCATCAAGCGTGACGTGTGACGTCATGAACATACTTAGCATCCGTGACGGGATGACGTCATGGACGTGATCGACATCTGGTGTGGTGTTTGTTATTTGGTTGCCAGGGGAACGGTGCGCTGATTTAGTAGGAGTTCTTATGTATGATCCTGGCGCCCGCATTTCTATTCACATTAGTAAACACTTAGAATGGCGAAATATATATATATATATGTAAGATTAAGGCTGTTAAATACTTAAACAACTTTGGTGATCAAAGATTGTATTTGTATAAATGTATACCAGACAAAGATACATGAGGGGGTTATTAGTACTAAAGATTATTACATATCTTAAAGAGAAAAAAAGGGATAATAATAAAAAAATAATAATGATCACTTGAAATAAGCTAGGTCTTGAGGTAATTTGTTACCTAGTGATTAAATTATGTCTCCTTAAAGTGTGTGTGTGTATTGCTTGTAAGTGGAAAATGCAAAAAATATGTATGCATATAATTAAAAATATATACACGCTTTTATGAATGTGTATCTTTCCCACATTGTGTACAAGAATAAGAGAGCGTTTAGAAATAAAGAATTTTCTATACTAGAAAGTGAGCATATACCTATTCAGTTCTTAAAGATAGTATGAGCTCAACTATGCAAACTTGAAAGTTTGATGTATTTACTAATGTACAGTTGGATTTTGTTTCAGTGAAATGATTTTTTTTGATTATTTATATATATATATATATATGTATATAAAAACTCTAGAACGATTACTATATTTTCTATCCTAGGAAATTTATTAGAGGGATTTTTTATCACTTAGTATCTTTTGACTGTTTGTCTGTAATGTACTTGTTGGTCTTGCTGAGATATTATATTGATTTATTTCTTATAAAAAAGCTGCTAAGTCAATATCTGCATTTAGACCATCAGGGCTCATGGTGCCCATATAGTGAATCCAAAAGGTCTCACGTTGTCTGAGTCTTTGGAATCTGTCTCCCCCCCTTCTAGGGACGGGTATTTGTCCTAAGATTGTACCTCTAATAGTGGTGGGGTCCATGTTATGTACCTTTTTATAGTGTCTTGACAGGTTGTGCCCTTTGTAGCCTGTTTCAATGTTTTTTAAATGTTCGAGCAGCCTGGTCTTATAAGGGCGTTTAGTGCGGCCAATGTATTGAAGATGACAGGGACATTCCAACAGGTAGACCACAAAGGTGGTTTTGCAATTGGTAAGAGTATTTATTGTGCACTTTTTTTGTGGGTACGTATTGGAATGTATATATTTGGTTGTTTTTTTGTTGTTATAGGCATGTTCACAACCTTTACAGTTTGCCCTGTTACATTTAAAAAAACCTTTTGTATTTGAAATAGTATAGAGGTAGTATCCCTTAATCTAGTTGGTGCCAAAATTTGTTTAAGACAGGTATTTTTTCTAAACGTTATCTTGGGAGTTGGGCCTATACTATATTTTAGGAGTTTGTCCTGTTCTAGTATAGGCCAATATTTTTTAAGAATTCTTTTTATTTCCGGTGCCGCCTCGTTATAAGTGGTTAATTACCATCCCTATTTTGTTGTGTCACGGCCGTGCCTGGATTTGAACCTGGGACTTGTGGTTCCCAGCCTGTTTTTCTTTTCCTGTGCCACCAGAGGTATCTGTTTATGTTTGCAGCTTTTTGGAGACCTGTTACCTGCAGTGGATTACTCTCTGGCTCCACCTGCTTGCCAGCTGCAGGGAGTTTTCTAATCAGCTCTGCTATAAAGGGCTGCTTCACTAATCATTTGGTGTCTTGACATTGTGATTGATTTCCTTTGTTTTTGCCTCTGTTCTGTTTCCTGAGTTCCTGTTTTGTTGTTGGATCCCTGGCATCTGAACTCAGCTTGCTGATTGACCATTCTTCTGTGTGGCAAACCTAGCCACTTCTGGACTATAACGTAAGAAAGGTTGTCTATAGGCTGTATATTGTGCTATGTAGATGTGACAGACCCTTCTGTCAGCACTGAAAGAGTTAACTGTGTTCAGCTTTAGCCTCAGCTATTGTGCACTGTCATTAATGTTATTGATAAACAGTCCATTGTTTAATCACCCTCAGAGAGCAAATGCTTAGGTGATAAGAAAAGCCAAATGTGTTTTGTGTTTAAATTGTTATCAGCTTAAGCAAGGTAAATCTATTGTATCATGTCAAGGGTGTGTTCCCTTCATCTAATGTACAGCATTCTTTCAACCCCCCCCGATCTGGGGGGGTCAAACCTGCATAAATACTAGGCATAGCCTTTTAATAAATGTCATTCTGTTTAAACCTGAAAACTGGCTGGGTTGTGAATTGCTGATTCCCTATGCAGGACATTGTTCCCTGGTGTTAACCCTTGGTATCCGGTTGGTACCGTTACAATTGGTGGCAAGCGACGGAATGAACCTTATCGCCCAGAAGAGCAACTACACAAGCCAGTAACCTCAGGAAGAGGGGGATTACTACAATACTGACTAAGATGGAAGGAGTACCAGGGACCGAAGTGAATGGAGATGGATTATTCTAAGCTAAAGAGACAAACGTAAAAGGAACTGCTAGAAGCCAGGGGAAAGATAGGCAGCAGCAAACCCAAGGCTATATTAATTGCTGAGCTGATGGAGGGAGACAGAGCTCGCAGCGCTACGCCTCCAGCAGCCATGGAGGAGACCCTATACCAGAGGGAAATGAGGACCAGACTGGAATTTTTACCCCAACCTGTACCACGGGATATGCTATCCGTGGTAATGGCAGATGTGCAGGAGTACGTGATGGCACACAGTCCGCGGAATGCATCCTCCCGAGCAGAATCCATTTTGGACGCACTCAGCAACCCAGTAAGACCCAAAATCCCATACCATGCATTTAAAATGTTTTGTGAGGAGAAGGATGAGATTGATGGGTATTTACAGGATTTTGAGAGACTGTGCGAGTTACATGATTTGGAGCAGTCCGTATGGGTGCCGGTGCTAGCAGGCAAGCTAGCCGGTAGGGCAGCGGAAGCGTATCGCGCTGTACCCAGGGAGGACAGCAAGGATTACGCTAAAGTGAAGAGAGCGATCTTGGAAAGATATGCCATTACCTCAGAGGCATACCGGCGCAAGTTTAGAGGCCTGCGCAAGCCAGAAAGAGATTCACATGCAGAGTGGGCCCACAAGCTGGATCAAGCATCTCAGGGGTGGATACAGGCCAGCCAAGCTACCACCATGGAAGAATTGCGACAACTGATGCTCTTGGAGCAATTCTTTAACGGCTTGTCTCCAGAAGCCCAAGAATGGGTGAGAGATCGAAAACCCCTCACCTTAACCGAAGCAGCCAGATTAGCAGACCAGCATTTTGATGCCAGGAGGCACCATGGACTACAGCCTAACAACGGACGGGCTAATATACAATGCCACACCTGCAAGCAGTGGGGACATATGGCACGTGAGTGCACCCAAAATCGGAGCAGACAAGCTTGGAACCAGGTCAGACAGAACCTGGCCCCAAGGGCGGCTGCTCACCATTACCAAACGGAGCCAGCCGCTCATGAGGTGTTGAGCACCCAAGCCGAGGAACCCCTGGGAATTCTGCATGAGGTGATGTCGGTCCAGGGACTTCGGGATTCGGGAGCTACTTTAACCCTGATAGCTCCCCATTTGGTGCCGGATACAGCACCCACTGGCGGATCCGTGGCAGTACGAGGGGCAGGGGGAGCAGTATACCGATTGCCCACTGCTAGAGTGGAGTACAGACCCCCAGTCACCCCAGCAGCTGCCAGTTACCAACCCCCGGCGCACCGCTATACCACACGGCCTCCGGCCACGAACTACCCTCAGAGAGGCCGGTTCAATTCGCGGGGCTACTCACAACCTATTCGGTGCTTTGGATGTAAGCGACTAGGGCACAGAAGACCAGAGTGTCCCCTAAACGCAGCAAATCAAGCACAGTCCTGGAGAAGACCCGCCGGCGGAATCCCACATAATCCTCAGCCTGCGGCCCGCTACGTAGAGGCGCCAGAATGCTGGGGCAGCCTACATGAAGCAGACCCCGTGCAAGCTGCCCACCGGAATAACCGGCAGCGGGTTAAAGTGAATGGGAAGGAGGTCAGTGGTCTACGGGATACTGGTGCTACCATGACCTTGCTTCAAGAGAACTTGGTGTCTGAGAAACAGCACACTGGAGACACTATGGCTGTGAGGGTAGCAGGGGGCACTGTGTTCCGCCTACCCGTTGCCAGGGTACATTTGGATTGGGGAGTGGGCGCTAGACTTGTGAATGTGGGGGTCAAGAAGGACTTACCTGCTGATGTTCTCCTTGGAAATGACTTGGCCCCCCTTGTTTCTGCCTATGCTCCCATGGATCCCGCTGATGTTAACCCTGTGACTACCCAAGCCCAGTCCCTCCGGGAAGAGACGCTTCCATGTTTGGGGTGGGGGCAGTACTGAGCCAAGTTGGAGCAGATGGCAGAGAACACCCCGTAGCTTACTTGAGCCGAAAGTTGTTGCCCCGGACATCCCCAAGCCGATCCGTTGGGATCAGACTGTGTATGCCGGCTTGGTTCTGGGGGAGCATTGTGGCAAACCTAGCCACTTCTGGACTATAACGTAAGAAAGGTTGTCTATAGGCTGTATATTGTGCTATGTAGATGTGACAGACCCTTCTGTCAGCACTGAAAGAGTTAACTGTGTTCAGCTTTAGCCTCAGCTATTGTGCACTGTCATTAATGTTATTGATAAACAGTCCATTGTTTAATCACCCTCAGAGAGCAAATGCTTAGGTGATAAGAAAAGCCAAATGTGTTTTGTGTTTAAATTGTTATCAGCTTAAGCAAGGTAAATCTATTGTATCATGTCAAGGGTGTGTTCCCTTCATCTAATGTACAGCATTCTTTCAACCCCCCCCCGATCTGGGGGGGTCAAACCTGCATAAATACTAGGCATAGCCTTTTAATAAATGTCATTCTGTTTAAACCTGAAAACTGGCTGGGTTGTGAATTGCTGATTCCCTATGCAGGACATTGTTCCCTGGTGTTAACCCTTGGTATCCGGTTGGTACCGTTACAATCTGGATTCCCCTTTTTGCTTTATGAAAGGGTGGACTGCTTTCCTGGCTACTGACCCTTGGCTTGTATTCTGACAATTCTTTTGTATCCTGTATGCTTACTTGGCTACTGTGTCTATCACCATGCTGTGAGTACTGTAAGCTTAACTGGCTGCTGAGTCTAAGCAACTATACTGTGACATCTGTTTATCCTGAAGCCAAGTACCTCTGCTGTGAGTACCTGTATACTCCCTTGGCTGTTGGTACTAAACTCCACTGCTGTAAGAACTGTATGTTAATCTGCTTGCTGAGTCTAAGCAACTATACTGTGACATCTGTTTATCCTGAAGCCAAGTACCTCTGCTGTGAGTACCTGTATACTTCCTTGGCTGTTGGTACTAAACGCCACTGCTGTAAGAACAGTATGTTAATCTGCTTGCTGAGTCTAAGCAACTATACTGTGACATCTGTTTATCCTGAAGCCAAGTACCTCTGCTGAGTACCTGTATACTTCCTTGGCTGTTGGTACTAAACTCCACTGCTGTAAGAACTGTATGTTAATCTGCTTGCTGAGTCTAAGCAACTATACTGTGACATCTGTTTATTCTGAAGCCAAGTACCTCTGCTGTGAGTACCTGTATACTCCCTTGGCTGTTGGTACTAAACTCCACTGCTGTAAGAACTGTATGTTAATCTGCTTGCTGAGTCTAAGCAACTATACTGTGACATCTGTTTATCCTGAAGCCAAGTACCTCTGCTGTGAGTACCTGTATACTTCCTTGGCTGTTGGTACTAAACGCCACTGCTGTAAGAACAGTATGTTAATCTGCTTGCTGAGTCTAAGCAACTATACTGTGACATCTGTTTATCCTGAAGCCAAGTACCTCTGCTGAGTACCTGTATACTTCCTTGGCTGTTGGTACTAAACTCCACTGCTGTAAGAACTGTATGTTAATCTGCTTGCTGAGTCTAAGCAACTATACTGTGACATCTGTTTATCCTGAAGCCAAGTACCTCTGCTGTGAGTACCTGTATACTTCCTTGGCTGTTGGTACTAAACTCCACTGCTGTAAGAACTGTATGTTAATCTGCCTGCTGAATCTAAGCAACTATACTGTGACATCTGTTTATCCTGAAGCCAAGTACCTCTGCTGTGAGTACCTGTATACTTCCTTGGCTGTTGGTACTAAACTCCACTGCTGTAAGAACTGTATGTTAATCTGCCTGCTGAGTCTAAGCAACTAAACTGTGACATCTGTTTATCCTGAAGCCAAGTACCTTTGCTGTGAGTACCTGTATACTCCCTTGTCTGTTGGTACTAAACTCCACTGCTGTAAGAACTGTATGTTAATCTGCTTGCTGAGTCTAAGCAACTATACTGTGACATCTGTTTATCCTGAAGCCAAGTACCTCTGCTGAGTACCTGTATACTTCCTTGGCTGTTGGTACTAAACTCCACTGCTGTAAGAACTGTATGTTTATCTGCTTGCTGAGTCTAAGCAACTATACTGTGACATCTGTTTATCCTGAAGCCAAGTACCTCTGCTGTGAGTACCTGTATACTTCATTGGCTGTTGGTACTAAACTCCACTGCTGTAAGAACTGTATGTTAATCTGCTTGCTGAGTCTAAGCAACTATACTGTGACATCTGTTTATTCTGAAGCCAAGTACCTCTGCTGTGAGTACCTGTATACTTCCTTGGCTGTTGGTACTCAACTCCACTGCTGTAAGAACTGTATGTTAATCTGCCTGCTGAGTCTAAGCAACTATACTGTAACATATGTTTATCCTGAAGCCAAGTACCTCTGCTGTGAGTACCTGTATACTTCCTTGGCTGTTGGTACTAAACTCTGCTGTAAGAACGTTATGTTAATCTGCCTGCTGAGTCTAAGCAACTATACTGTAACATCTGTTTATCCTGAAGCCAAGTACCTCTGCTGTGAGTACCTGTATACTCCCTTGGCTGTTGGTACTAAACTCCACTGCTGTAAGAACTTAATGTTAATCTGCTTGCTGAGTCTAAGCAATTATACTGTGACATCTGTTTATCCTGAAGCCAAGTACCTCTGCTGTGAGTACCTGTATACTTCCTTGTCTGTTGGTACTAAACCCCACTGCTGTAAGTACTGTATGTTAATCTGCCTGCTGAGTCTAAGCAACTATACTGTGACATCTGTTTATCCTGAAGCCAAGTACCTCTGCTGTGAGTACCTGTATACTTCCTTGGCTGTTGGTACTAAACTCCACTGCTGTAAGAACTGTATGTTAATCTGCTTGCTGAGTCTAAGCAACTATACTGTGACATCTGTTTATCCTGAAGCCAAGTACCTCTGCTGTGAGTACCTGTATACTTCCTTGGCTGTTGGTACTAAACTCCACTGCTGTAAGAACTGTATGATAAGCTGCCTGCTGAGTCTAAGCAACTATACTGTAACATATGTTTATCCTGAAGCCAAGTACCTCTGCTGTGAGTACCTGTATACTTCCTTGGCTGTTGGTACTAAACTCCACTGCTGTAAGAACTGTATGTTAATCTGCCTGCTGAGTCTAAGCAACTATGCTGTGACATCTGTTTATCCTGAAGCCAAGTACCTCTGCTGTGAGTACCTGTATACTTCCTTGGCTGTTGGTACTAAACTCCACTGCTGTAAGAACTGTATGTTAATCTGCTTGCTGAGTCTAAGCAACTATACTGTGACATCTGTTTATCCTGAAGCCAAGTACCTCTGCTGAGTACCTGTATACTTCCTTGGCTGTTGGTACTAAACTCCACTGCTGTAAGAACTGTATGTTAATCTGCTTGCTGAGTCTAAGCAACTATACTGTGACATCTGTTTATCCTGAAGCCAAGTACCTCTGCTGTGAGTACCTGTATACTTCCTTGGCTGTTGGTACTAAACTCCTCTGCTGTAAGAACTGTTTGTTTATCTGCTTGCTGAGTCTAAGCAACTATACTGTGACATCTGTTTATCCTGAAGCCAAGTACCTCTGCTGTGAGTACCTGTATACTTCATTGGCTGTTGGTAGAAATATAGAAACATAGAAACATAGAAACATAGAAACATAGAAACATAGAAACATAGAAACATAGATATTGACGGCAGATAAGAGCCATAGGCCCAGCAAGTCTGCCCCACCTTACCTAACAGTATAAACTTATCTAGTTCGTAGGATAGCCCTATGCTTGTCCCATGCATTTTTAAAGTCCCCCACAGTGTTTGTTGCTACTACCTCTTGAGGAAGTTTATTCCATAAATCAATCACTCTTTCTGTAAAGAAGTGCTTCCTCAAATTACTCCTGAATCTACTACCCTTTAGCTTGAGCTCATGACCCCTTGTTCTTGAATTTTCCATTTTATGTAAAATACCCACAGCCTCAGTTTTACTAAACCCTTTAATGTACTTGAAAGTTGCTATCATATCACCTCTTTCCCTTCTCTCCTCTAAGCTATACATATTTAGGTCATTGAGCCTATCCTGGTAAGTTTTATTTTTTAGACCATGTACCATTTTGGTAGCCCTCCTTTGCACAGATTCAAGTTTGTTAATATCCTTCTGAAGATATGGCCTCCAGAACTGCACACAATACTCAAGATGAGGCCTAACTAATGATCTATAAAGTGGCATAAGAACCTTACTATTTCTGCTGCAAATACCTCTACCAATACATCCAAGCATTCTGCTAGCCTTACTCGCTGCCTTACTACATTGTTTACTAAGTTTTAAATCATCTGAAATAATAATTCCCAAGTCCTGTTCCTCGTCTGTAACAGTCAGTAAAGTGTCATTGAGTCTGTAATTAACATTTGGATTTTTCTTCCCTAAATGCATTATTTTACACTTTGCTGTGTTAAACTTTAGATCCCAGTCGTTTGTCCAATCCTCCAATTGTTGTATATCACTTCTCATTTTGTCTACCCCCCCTGGAACATCCACTCTGTTGCAAATTTTTGTATCATCTGCAAAGAGACATACTTTCCCCTGTAGCCCTTTGCTGATATCGCAGATAAATATGTTAAACAAAACAGGCCCCAGAACTGACCCCTGAGGAACACCACTAGTAACAGCCCCCTCTGCTGAATGAACTCCATTTACTAAGACACTTTGTTTTCTGTCCTTAAGCCAGCATTCCACCCAGTTCACAATTTTTGAATCTAGACCAAGGAGATATAGTTTGTGAATAAGTTTATTGTGTGGGACGGTGTCAAATGCTTTGCTGAAATCTAGATATGCTACATCAACTGCTCCTCCCTTGTCTAATACTTTTGTTACATAATCAAAGAAGTCAATTAGATTAGTCTGACATGATCTCCCTGAAGTAAAACCATGCTGATTTTGGTCCTCTAAATTGTTTGTCTTTATGTAAGTCATAATTCTTTCCTTTAAGAGGCTTTCCATTAATTTCCCTACTACTGAAGTTAAACTAACTGGCCTGTAGTTGCCAGATTCTTCTCTACTGCCCTTTTTATGAAGAGGTATTACATTTGCTATTCTCCAATCATCTGGGACAGCTCCTGTTAATAGTGACTGATTAAACAGATCAGTTAATGGGACAGTTAGCACTGAACGAAGTTCTTTTAAAACCCTTGGATGAATATTATCAGGACCCACTGCCTTTGTAACATTTATTTTTGATAATGCTAACAAAACCTCATCCTCTGTAAAAAGATTACTGTTAAGCTTGTTTCTATTTTGCATAGCATCCCTTAATGTAGACATTGTATCTTCACAATCTTTAGTGAAAACAGAACAGAAGTAATCATTGAGACAGTCTGCAATCTGCTTATCTCCTTCTATTATTCTACCATCAACTGATTTCAATTTTACTATTCCTACCTTATTTTTTCTTCTTTCACTGATATATCTAAAGAATGTTTTGTCCCCATGTTTTACTGACTGTGCTATCTTCTCTTCTGCATCAGCTTTAACCTTCCTAATTAACTGCTTAGTCTTTTTTTGTTGGAGTCTCCATATTTTCATATCATCATCTGCTTGTGTGTGTCTGTAATTTTTATAAGCTATCTTTTTTGTCTTTACAGCATGTGCTACTTCTTTGGAAAACCAAATTGGTTTCCGCTTTCTTTTACTTTTACAGACATGTCTAATACAGTGTGCGGTTGCATCTAAAATGGCACCTTTCACAAATTCCCACTGTTCTTGAACCCCTGTAATAAGATTTTTCCCCTTTAAATAGTTTTTTAGGTATTCTCCCATTAATGAAAAATCTGCCGTCCTAAAGTCTAAAACTTTTGTTTTAGTCTGGGTGTACAGTTCCTGAACATGAATACTAAACCAAACAGATTGATGATCACTGGATCCTAAGTTCTCACCTACAGACACATCTGAAACTGTATCACTGTTTGTAAGTATTAGATCTAATATAGCTTCCTTACGAGTTGGTTCCTTGACTAATTGTTCAAGTGATTCCCCTAGCAGAGATTCAAGAATATACCTGCTTCTAGCCGATCTAGCAGAAGGAATCTTCCAGTCTATATCTGGCAAATTAAAGTCCCCCAGTACTATAACCTTACCCTTCATGGTCATTTTGGTTATTTCATCTAATAACTCCACTAAACTCCACTGCTGTAAGAACTGTATGTTAATCTGCTTGCTGAGTCTAAGCAACTATACTGTGACATCTGTTTATCCTGAAGCCAAGTACCTCTGCTGTGAGTACCTGTATACTCCCTTGGCTGTTGGTACTAAACTCCACTGCTGTAAGAACTTAATGTTAATCTGCTTGCTGAGTCTAAGCAATTATACTGTGACATCTGTTTATCCTGAAGCCAAGTACCTCTGCTGTGAGTACCTGTATACTTCCTTGTCTGTTGGTACTAAACCCCACTGCTGTAAGTACTGTATGTTAATCTGCCTGCTGAGTCTAAGCAACTATACTGTGACATCTGTTTATCCTGAAGCCAAGTACCTCTGCTGTGAGTACCTGTATACTCCCTTGGCTGTTGGTACTAAACTCCACTGCTGTAAGAACTGTATGTTAATCTGCTTGCTGAGTCTAAGCAACTATACTGTGACATCTGTTTATCCTGAAGCCAAGTACCTCTGCTGTGAGTACCTGTATACTTCCTTGGCTGTTGGTACTAAACTCCACTGCTGTAAGAACTGTATGTTAATCTGCTTGCTGAGTCTAAGCAACTATACTGTGACATCTGTTTATCCTGAAGCCAAGTACCTCTGCTGTGAGTACCTGTATACTTCCTTGGCTGTTGGTACTAAACTCCACTGCTGTAAGAACTGTATGATAAGCTGCCTGCTGAGTCTAAGCAACTATACTGTAACATATGTTTATCCTGAAGCCAAGTACCTCTGCTGTGAGTACCTGTATACTTCCTTGGCTGTTGGTACTAAACTCCACTGCTGTAAGAACTGTATGTTAATCTGCCTGCTGAGTCTAAGCAACTATGCTGTGACATCTGTTTATCCTGAAGCCAAGTACCTCTGCTGTGAGTACCTGTATACTTCCTTGGCTGTTGGTACTAAACTCCACTGCTGTAAGAACTGTATGTTAATCTGCTTGCTGAGTCTAAGCAACTATACTGTGACATCTGTTTATCCTGAAGCCAAGTACCTCTGCTGAGTACCTGTATACTTCCTTGGCTGTTGGTACTAAACTCCACTGCTGTAAGAACTGTATGTTAATCTGCTTGCTGAGTCTAAGCAACTATACTGTGACATCTGTTTATCCTGAAGCCAAGTACCTCTGCTGTGAGTACCTGTATACTTCCTTGGCTGTTGGTACTAAACTCCTCTGCTGTAAGAACTGTTTGTTTATCTGCTTGCTGAGTCTAAGCAACTATACTGTGACATCTGTTTATCCTGAAGCCAAGTACCTCTGCTGTGAGTACCTGTATACTTCATTGGCTGTTGGTAGAAATATAGAAACATAGAAACATAGAAACATAGAAACATAGAAACAGAAACATAGAAACATAGATATTGACGGCAGATAAGAGCCATAGGCCCAGCAAGTCTGCCCCACCTTACCTAACAGTATAAACTTATCTAGTTCGTAGGATAGCCCTATGCTTGTCCCATGCATTTTTAAAGTCCCCCACAGTGTTTGTTGCTACTACCTCTTGAGGAAGTTTATTCCATAAATCAATCACTCTTTCTGTAAAGAAGTGCTTCCTCAAATTACTCCTGAATCTACTACCCTTTAGCTTGAGCTCATGACCCCTTGTTCTTGAATTTTCCATTTTATGTAAAATACCCACAGCCTCAGTTTTACTAAACCCTTTAATGTACTTGAAAGTTGCTATCATATCACCTCTTTCCCTTCTCTCCTCTAAGCTATACATATTTAGGTCATTGAGCCTATCCTGGTAAGTTTTATTTTTTAGACCATGTACCATTTTGGTAGCCCTCCTTTGCACAGATTCAAGTTTGTTAATATCCTTCTGAAGATATGGTCTCCAGAACTGCACACAATACTCAAGATGAGGCCTAACTAATGATCTATAAAGTGGCATAAGAACCTTACTATTTCTGCTGCAAATACCTCTACCAATACATCCAAGCATTCTGCTAGCCTTACTCGCTGCCTTACTACATTGTTTACTAAGTTTTAAATCATCTGAAATAATAATTCCCAAGTCCTGTTCCTCGTCTGTAACAGTCAGTAAAGTGTCATTGAGTCTGTAATTAACATTTGGATTTTTCTTCCCTAAATGCATTATTTTACACTTTGCTGTGTTAAACTTTAGATCCCAGTCGTTTGTCCAATCCTCCAATTGTTGTATATCACTTCTCATTTTGTCTACCCCCCCTGGAACATCCACTCTGTTGCAAATTTTTGTATCATCTGCAAAGAGACATACTTTCCCCTGTAGCCCTTTGCTGATATCGCAGATAAATATGTTAAACAAAACAGGCCCCAGAACTGACCCCTGAGGAACACCACTAGTAACAGCCCCCTCTGCTGAATGAACTCCATTTACTAAGACACTTTGTTTTCTGTCCTTAAGCCAGCATTCCACCCAGTTCACAATTTTTGAATCTAGACCAAGGAGATATAGTTTGTGAATAAGTTTATTGTGTGGGACGGTGTCAAATGCTTTGCTGAAATCTAGATATGCTACATCAACTGCTCCTCCCTTGTCTAATACTTTTGTTACATAATCAAAGAAGTCAATTAGATTAGTCTGACATGATCTCCCTGAAGTAAAACCATGCTGATTTTGGTCCTCTAAATTGTTTGTCTTTATGTAAGTCATAATTCTTTCCTTTAAGAGGCTTTCCATTAATTTCCCTACTACTGAAGTTAAACTAACTGGCCTGTAGTTGCCAGATTCTTCTCTACTGCCCTTTTTATGAAGAGGTATTACATTTGCTATTCTCCAATCATCTGGGACAGCTCCTGTTAATAGTGACTGATTAAACAGATCAGTTAATGGGACAGTTAGCACTGAACGAAGTTCTTTTAAAACCCTTGGATGAATATTATCAGGACCCACTGCCTTTGTAACATTTATTTTTGATAATGCTAACAAAACCTCATCCTCTGTAAAAAGATTACTGTTAAGCTTGTTTCTATTTTGCATAGCATCCCTTAATGTAGACATTGTATCTTCACAATCTTTAGTGAAAACAGAACAGAAGTAATCATTGAGACAGTCTGCAATCTGCTTATCTCCTTCTATTATTCTACCATCAACTGATTTCAATTTTACTATTCCTACCTTATTTTTTCTTCTTTCACTGATATATCTAAAGAATGTTTTGTCCCCATGTTTTACTGACTGTGCTATCTTCTCTTCTGCATCAGCTTTAACCTTCCTAATTAACTGCTTAGTCTTTTTTTGTTGGAGTCTCCATATTTTCATATCATCATCTGCTTGTGTGTGTCTGTAATTTTTATAAGCTATCTTTTTTGTCTTTACAGCATGTGCTACTTCTTTGGAAAACCAAATTGGTTTCCGCTTTCTTTTACTTTTACAGACATGTCTAATACAGTGTGCGGTTGCATCTAAAATGGCACCTTTCACAAATTCCCACTGTTCTTGAACCCCTGTAATAAGATTTTTCCCCTTTAAATAGTTTTTTAGGTATTCTCCCATTAATGAAAAATCTGCCGTCCTAAAGTCTAAAACTTTTGTTTTAGTCTGGGTGTACAGTTCCTGAACATGAATACTAAACCAAACAGATTGATGATCACTGGATCCTAAGTTCTCACCTACAGACACATCTGAAACTGTATCACTGTTTGTAAGTATTAGATCTAATATAGCTTCCTTACGAGTTGGTTCCTTGACTAATTGTTCAAGTGATTCCCCTAGCAGAGATTCAAGAATATACCTGCTTCTAGCCGATCTAGCAGAAGGAATCTTCCAGTCTATATCTGGCAAATTAAAGTCCCCCAGTACTATAACCTTACCCTTCATGGTCATTTTGGTTATTTCATCTAATAACTCCACTAAACTCCACTGCTGTAAGAACTGTATGTTAATCTGCTTGCTGAGTCTAAGCAACTATACTGTGACATCTGTTTATCCTGAAGCCAAGTACCTCTGCTGTGAGTACCTGTATACTTCCTTGCCTGTTGGTACTAAACTCCACTGCTGTAAGAACTGTATGTTAATCTACTTGCTGAGTCTAAGCAACTATACTGTGACATCTGTTTATCCTGAAGCCAAGTACCTATGCTGTAAGTACCTGTATACTTCCTTGGCTGTTGGTACTACTAAACCCCACTGCTGTAAGAACTGTATGTTAATCTGCTTGCTGAGTCTAAGCAACTATACTGTGACATCTGTTTATCCTGAAGCCAAGTACCTCTGCTGTGAGTACCTGTATACTTCCTTGGCTGTTGGTACTAAACTCCACTGCTGTAAGAACTGTATGTTAATCTGCTTGCTGAGTCTAAACAACTATACTGTGACATCTGTTTATCCTGAAGCCAAGTACCTCTGCTGTGAGTACCTGTATACTCCCTTGGCTGTTGGTACTAAACTCCACTGCTGTAAGAACTGTATGTTAATCTGCCTGCTGAGTCTAAGCAACTATACTGTGACATCTGTTTATCCTGAAGCCAAGTACCTCTGCTGTGAGTACCTGTATACTTCCTTGGCTGTTGGTACTAAACTCCACTGCTGTAAGAACTGTATGTTAATCTGCTTGCTGAGTCTAAGCAACTATACTGTGACATCTGTTTATCCTGAAGCCAAGTACCTTTGCTGTGAGTACCTGTATACTTCCTTGTCTGTTGGTACTAAACTCCACTGCTGTAAGTACTGTATGTTAGTCTGCTTGCTGAGTCTAAGCAACTATACTGTGACATCTGTTTATCCTGAAGCCAAGTACCTCTGCTGTGAGTACCTGTATACTCCCTTGGCTGTTGGTACTAAACTCCACTGCTGTAAGAACTGTTTGTTAATCTGCTTGCTGAGTCTAAGCAACTATACTGTGACATCTGTTTATCCTGAAGCCAAGTACCTTTGCTGTGAGTACCTGTATACTTCCTTGTCTGTTGGTACTAAACTCCACTGCTGTAAGAACAGTATGTTAGTCTGCTTGCTGAGTCTAAGCAACTATACTGTGACATCTGTTTATCCTGTAGCCAAGTACCTCTGCTGTGAGTACCTGTATACTTCCTTGGCTGTTGGTACTATACTCCACTGCTGTAAGAACTGTATGTTAATCTGCTTGCTGAGTCTAAGCAACTATACTGTGACATCTGTTTATTCTGAAGCCAAGTACCTCTGCTGTGAGTACCTGTATACTTCATTGGCTGTTGGTACTAAACTCCACTGCTGTAAGAACTGTTTGTTTATCTGCTTGCTGAGTCTAAGCAACTCTACTGTGACATTTGTCTTCCTGAAACTAAGTTGCCTTACCGAGATACTGGCGTATGCTCGGCCTGTTCCTGAACCCAAGTTGCCTTACCGAGATACTGGCATATGCTCGGCCTATTCCTGAACCCAAGTTGTCTTACCGAGATACTGGCGTATGCTCGGCCTGTTCCTGAACCCAAGTTGCCTTACCGAGATACTGGCGTATGCTCGGCCTGTTCCTGAACCCAAGTTGCCTTACCGAGATACTGGCGTATGCTCGGCTCCTTCCTGAAACCAAGTTGCCCTACCGAGATACTGGCGTATACTCGGCTCCTTCCTGAAACCAAGTTGCCTTACCGAGATACTGGCGTATGCTCGGCTCCTTCCTAAAACCAAGTTGCCTTACCAAGATACTGGCGTATGCTCGGCCTGTTCCTGAACCCAAGTTGCCTTACCGAGATACTAGCGTATGCTCGGCCTGTTCCTGAACCCAAGTTGCCTTACCGAGATACTGGCATATGCTCGGCCCCTTCCTGAAACCAAGTTGCCTTACCGAGATACTGGCGTATGCTCGGCTCCTTCCAGAAACCAAGTTGCCTTACCGAGATACTGGTGTATGCTCGGCTCCTTCCTGAAACCAAGTTGCCTTACCGAGATACTGGTATATGCTCGGCCTGTTCCTGAAACCAAGTTGCCTTACCGAGATACTGGCGTATGCTCGGCCCCTTCCTGAACCCAAGTTGCCTTACCGAGATACTGGAGTATGCTCGGCCCCTTCCTGAACCCAAGTTGCTATACCGAGATACTGACGTATGCTCGGCCCGTTCCTGAAACCAAGTTGTCTTACCGAGATACTGGCGTATGCTCGGCCCGTTCCTGAAACAAAGTTGCCTTACCGAGATACAAGCGTATGCTCGGCCCGTTCCTGAAACCAAGTTGCCTTACTGAGATACTGGCATATGATACCAAGTACCCTGGCTCTAATACCCGTGTATGCCCACTTTGATCCTAATATCAAGTACTCGTAAGGGTCGTCTGTGTCTGTTGAAGGACTTCTGCTTGAACTGTTCTTTTACAAAGACTTTCATTTGTTTATTATCAGTTTTGGAATATAACCTTGATGTGCTTTACCTCTTGTTTTCCTTGCATTACCTTAGTAAAGTTACTTTAAGAAAAGCCCTTCTTTGTTCTGTGTTTCCATTCTGGTATACTGAGTCCTACTCACCTCTTCACATCCGCTCAGCTTCACATCACCTTGCACATGCTCCATACCCCTGAACCTGCTCAGCCGAGCATGACATGTTGTTTTTAATGTTATAGTTAGGATGGCCTTTTTCCTTATTTGGGATCAAAAGTTGTTCTCTATCAATCTTTTGTACTTTCTTGAATGAGTCATTTATTATTTTTTTAGGATACATTTTCTGTATAAATTTTTCTTAAGCAGTAGGGTTCTCTATTGTAATCGCTATCTTTAGTGCAATTTCTTTTCAGACGTTGGAATTGTCCAAACGGTATATTTTGTATCCATGGTTTATGATGTCCACTATCTGCTCTAAGGTAACCATTACAGTCAGTTGGTTTGCAGTATAATTTTGTACATATTTTTGAATCTTCATAAAATAGAATAAGATCTAAAAATTCTATACTGACTTTAGAGATTTTTGAGGTGAAATTCAAATTAAATGTGTTTCCATTTACATATTCTAAAAATTTGGTTGAGGCAGACACATCGCCATCCCAAATTAGTATGATATCGTCGATGTATCTGCCCCACCAAACTATATTATCATTAAATGGATTATTATTATAGATGTAGGTGTCTTCCCATATGCCCATATAAAGGTTAACATAGCTGGGGGCCATGGTTGTACCCATTGCTGTCCCGCTGATCTGTAAATAGAATTGATTGGAGAAATTAAAATCATTTTTCTTCAGTACAAATCTAATACATTCTGCAATTAAATCTTGATGTTCTTTTGAGAGGTCAGTGTTGTTGAGTACTTGTTTCATAGCAGCAATACCAAGCTCATGAGGTATGTTAGTATATAAAGATGAAACATCAAGTGTCATCCAATGATAACTTTCTTTCCATTTTATTTGGTCTAATTTATAAATTGTGTCTGTGGAATCTCTTGGATATGATTTTAAATTTGGTACAAGGGGTTTCAGAAAAAAGTCAGCATATTCTGAGATTCTTACTGTCAAAGAATCTATCCCAGAAACTATAGGGCGGCCAGGAGGATTAATTGGATCCTTATGTATTTTAGGAAGGTGGTAAAAGGTCGCTATTTTAGGGTATGCATGTAATAAATATTTATGTTCATTGGTATTCAGAATATTAAGATGATTGGCTGTGTCTATTAATGAATTATAGAGTTTTTGAAATGTGGCAGTGGGATCCCCTTTTAGTTTTTTGTAAGTATTAGAGTCATTTAAAAGTTTGTTTGCTTCCAAAATATAATCTATTTTAGTTTGGATTACTAGACCTCCTCCTTTGTCTGCTTCACGCAATACAATTTCTTTCATATTTTTAATAGAGTCTAATGCCATTTTTTCATTCTTTTTTAGGTTATCATTTTTAATAGTGTAGTTTTCACAAAGACTTTGTAGGTCTCTTTGGACTAGGTCATAAAAGGTCGGGATAGCGTTTCCTTTAGACTGGGTTGGAAAAAATATTGAGAAGGCTTTCAAGTTACTGTGTTTTTTATTAACTAAAGTAACTTGATCATCATTTATATTCTCATTGTAAAGTTCTTCTAATGTATTTAGCAAGTCTAGGTCTGTGTCTGAAATGTCTTTGAGAAATTCTAGATTTTCCTTAGCATTAAGCTTCTCAAAGTGTCTGCATAATGTCAACTTTCTGATAAATTTATTGAAATCAATAAATAGATTAAATGGATTAGGTCCTCTAGTTGGTGCAAAGTTTAGACCTTTTGATAAGGCATCTAGTTCTAGGTTAGTGAAGGAATGTGAGGATAAGTTGAATATTTTTAATAATTTTTCCCCTGTCTGCCCCTCTTTGGGCTTCCGATCTCTTCTATTTCCTTGTTTAAGTCCCAACAATCTTCCTCCTCTAGTTCCTCTTCTAGTACTTTTCTTTTCATTGGAGTTCTTATGGACCATTGAGGTCTTAGTGTTATGTTGTAATCGTCTCTTTCTGAGTTGTTATTTGATTCTGTCATTGTAAAATTTGGAATATTTGTTGGTGCATGGTTTTCTGCTCGACCTCTTTCTAAAAAATTATGTTTACCTTGTTTTGGTGGTGCCTGTTTTGCATTCATAGAATTATATGGTATATGTCTTTGTTGTTGAGAATCCCTATAATTATATTGATGATTGTATTGTTGTGTATTCTGATGTTGTGTGTGATTATTATATTGG
Organism: Bombina bombina; assembly: GCF_027579735.1. NCBI lineage: Eukaryota > Metazoa > Chordata > Amphibia > Anura > Bombinatoridae > Bombina > Bombina bombina. Next base: position 93,873 of record NC_069508.1, on the reverse strand, counting down.
GATGTAGTATGATGGTTATAGTTAGTGTTGGGGTTCTCTCTGTGGGGTTTGGGGTTGTACCAATTTCTATTTTGGTTTGTTGTATGTTTATTAGACCAATTTGTATGTGTACCCCAAGGTTACTTGTTTATGCTGGTGGTTCCCAGCATCCATGCTTTTACCATGGTTTTGAAAGTGACCTTTGTTATAATGTCTTGACTCTGAAGCCTGTGAAGTTTCTGAGTTTCTAGTTCTAATATGCGATTGTGTTGTATTTTTATTTTTGCTTTTATTTTTATAGTGAGAAAATGGTTTGTGAACTAGATTATATGGTATGTTCTCACTATTTTTTCTAGTATTTAGGAATTTAAAACTGTTACTGATTGTAGTATGTTCTGGAGTGTTCACATCTTCCCATACCTCATTATCTTTGTCTGTTTCAATTTCATTTTTGTTTTCATTGGTCATATCTTGCATTTCTAAATAATCTCTTAGAAATTTTTTTCTTATTTTTGAGTTCTATTGTTTGTTCAAATTTATTAATTATTTCCTTATTTCTTTCGTCTAGTTCTTTGAAAGTTGAATTACCTTTGTGTGTTTCTAAGATTTTCTTTAATTCTTTTATTTCCGAGGAAATTCTTTAAACTTTAAAGTTTCTATATCTAATTGATATATTGATTAATGTGTAGGATGCCTCTTCTAAGGCTGTGTCCCATTCTGTTAAATATTCTACATCTTATTGATCGAAGATGGAGGATTTATATAGTTTAAGGCCCCTTGGAATTATTTTGTATTTGGTATATCTTTCTAAATTCATACTATCATACCAATTCATGAGCTGTTTTTTGCTGAGTTTTTCTAGCTTATCAAAAATTTCCTTGGGGTCTACACTTTGTTCAATCAGTCTTTGACTGTCCTCATCTAAATGAATAGATCATTTCTTTATTTTAGTTGAGGGGTCAAAATAGTTACCATATTCAAATGAACTTGTTTCCATTTGTGTAAAAGGATGTTTTTTTAGTTTATATTGGGTAATATCCGAGATGAGCAGCTGGTTAGGGTAAGTTACTAAAAATAGTAACCAGGATTTAGTGTGTTAGTGAAAGAAATCACCAGCGCTAAATCTTGTATATTAAAAATAAATAGTCGTTTGGAAGCAAATATGTCCTATCCAATGTAGAAAAATTGGTTACTATGAACCTAATAATAGACTTGTGACAATAGTAAAGGACTAGATAATGGTAGCGTGCTGCCTCTGTATTGAAACAGAGTACCCCTGTCTCTGTAAAAATGTATGTAAAAAGAGCAAAATTCAATATTGTAAAAGAGGCGCTCAGCTATATAATAGTATACTTAGTACATCATATAAAGGCATAAAGTTTAGTTCACAAATGGTATTGGGTAGTGTTCAGAGATCCAAATATTTGAAATCTTCACAGTAGTTAGTCAAGTAAGAATTTACTGCTTACCAGCTGTTACCTCAATCATATGAGGTAAGGAATTTGCCCAGTTAGAGATGATACACTGTGGCTTCTCCGTCTCTGCCCTGGCGAGTATCCACGATATTTTGATCAAAAGTAGTCCCTCTTTGGGATACTGGAGCTTATGAGAATGAAAATCCTGGACTCTCTTTGGCGGGATGTATGTGGACTGTAATTCGTCTGTGTATATCTCTTTTTAATGGTGGTAGGAATCCTTTATCCCTTCTGATTAATCTTTAGGGTGGTCTTCCCTCAGATGGTGAGAATCTCCGTTCCCTCAGATAGTAGTTATGATATTATGCATAGGAGAAAAAGAAAGCACATAGCATAATATTGTTTTTACACAGTAAAAAGAATTTATTAGGTAATAATATGCGCTTACATTATAAAACCTCAATCATTTATGAGGTAAGATAAATACATATAGGTAATATAGGCTGTATCCTGAATTCCAACTGTGATGGTGGTATCACAAAGATAAATCCAAAATATACGAAAAATAATTCATAAAATGTCCTTGGGTTGTATGAGGTGTATAAATCACCTGATAGGCAACAGTTCAGTGTATGTCACTGTATTCCTCAAACAATGAGGCTATGATGTATAAGTGCTATATATACAGTGAATACTGCGCAGCAAGAAACAGCAACAAAATAGTTCAAATAAAAATGTATATAAAAAAACTTTCAATAAGCAACACATCGATGCAATAGACAATAGGTAATAAAAAGTCGTATAAGAAGGCCCTGTCCGCCCACTGTGAGTAACCTTACGCGTTTCGAAGTCAAATGCGACTTCTTCGTCAGAGGTAATGTTAGTGGACAGGAGTGTGGAGCTCGTAAATTTAAAGGTCCTAAAAGTGGGCGTAATTTTCCTGAGGGCCTGCGTGCACGCATCAAGCGTGACGTCATGAACGTACTTAGCATCCGTGACGGGATGACGTCACGGACGTGATCGACATCTGGTGTGGTGTTTGTTATTTGGTTGCCAGGGGAACGGTGCGCTGATTTAGTAGGAGTTCTTATGTATGATCCTAGCGCCCGCATTCCTATTCACATTAGTTAACACTTAAAATGGCGAAAGGGGGGAGACAGATTCCAAAGACTCAGACAACGTGAGACCTTTTGGATTCACTATATGGGCACCATGAGCCCTGATGGTCTAAATGCAGATATCGACTTAGCAGCTTTTTTATAAGAAATAAATCAATATAATATCTCCGCAAGACCAACAAGTACATTACAGACAAACAGTCAAAAGATACTAAGTGATAAAAAATCCCTCTAATAAATTTCCTAGGATAGAAAATATAGTAATCGTTCTAGAGTTTTTATATACATATATATATATATATATAAATAATCAAAAAAAAATCATTTCACTGAAACAAAATCCAACTGTACATTAGTAAATACATCAAACTTTCAAGTTTGCATAGTTGAGCTCATACTATCTTTAAGAACTGAATAGGTATATGCTCACTTTCTAGTATAGAAAATTCTTTATTTATTTCTAAACGCTCTCCTATTCTTGTACACAATGTGGGAAAGATACACATTCATAAAAGTGTGTATATATTTTTAATTATATGCATACATATTTTTTGCATTTTCCACTTACAAGCAATACACACACACACTTTAAGGAGACATAATTTAATCACTAGGTAACAAATTACCTCAAGACCTAGCTTATTTCAAGCGATCATTATTATTTTTTTATTATATCCCTTTTTTTCTCTTTAAGATATGTAATAATCTTTAGTACTAATAACCCCCTCATGTATCTTTGTCTGGTATACATTTATACAAATACAATCTTTGATCACCAAAGTTGTTTAAGTATTTAACAGCCTTAATCTTACACATATATATATAAGTATAAGTGTTTACTAATGTGAATAGGAATGCGGGCGCTAGGATCATACATAAGAACTCCTACTAAATCAGCGCACCGTTCCCCTGGCAACCAAATAAAAAACACCACACCAGATGTCGATCACGTCCGTGACGTCATCCCGTCACGGATGCTAAGTACGTTCATGACGTCACACGTCACGCTTGATGCGTGCACGCAGGCACTCAGGAAAATTACGCCCACTTTTAGGACCTTTAAATTTACGAGCTCCACACTCCTGTCCACTCACATTACCTCTGACGAAGAAGTCGCATTTGACTTTGAAACGCATAAGGTTACTCACAGTGGGCGGACAGGGCCTTCTTATACGACTTTTTATTACATATTGTCTATTGCATCAATTTGTTGCTTATTGAAAGTTTTTTATATACATTTTTATTTGACCTATTTTATTGCTGTTTCTTGCTGCACAGTATTCACTGTATATATAGCACTTATACATCATAGCCTCATTGTTTGAGGAATACAGTGACATACACTGAACTGTTGCCTATCAGGTGATTTATACACCTCATACAACCCAAGGACATTTTATGAATTATTTTTCGTATATTTTGGATTTATCTTTGTGATACCACCATCACAGTTGGAATTCAGGATACAGCCTATATTACCTATATGTCTTTATCTTACCTCATAAATGATTGAGGTTTTATAATGTAAGCGCATATTATTACCTAATAAATTCTTTTTACTGTGTTAAAACAATATTATGCTATGTGCTTTCTTTTTCTCCTATGCATATAATATCATAACTACTATCTGAGGGAACGGAGATTCTCACCATCTGAGGGAAGACCACCCTAAAGATTAATCAGAAGGGATAAAGGATTCCTACCACCATTAAAAAGAGATATAACCTTGCCCATATTATAAATGGCCGCCATTATTCTATACTTACTCATTAGTCAAAACCTCACACACCCATATTTCTGAGGGCGGCAAAATTTGTCACCTCCTATTGGTTCTGATAGGCTAATCTAGCCTTTAAAGGGACAGTATACACTCATTTTCATATAACTGCATGTAATAGACACTACTATAAAGAATAAGATGCACAGATACTGATATAAAAATCCAGTATAAAACTGTTTAAAAACGTACTAGAAGCTTTCAGTTTAGCTCTGTTGAAAAGGCAGTTGGAAAGCCCACTGCAAGTGGGAAATAAGACACTCCCCCCCCTCCCCCTTCTTTTGCATAGGTAAAGACCCTTTACACAAACAGGAGCAAGCTGGAGAAGGTAGCTGACGGTATTCAAATAAAACTTTGGGGCTTGGTTAGGAGTATGAAAATCAGAGCAATGTTCTTTAAAAATAAGCAAAATTATACATTTTTTTAAAAAACAAACTTTATGGGCTTTATAAATAGATCTACAAAACATTTATGCAAAGAAAAAATGAGTGTATAATGGCCCTTTAAATACTTCAGAGATACCACACACTGGTATAGTCTTGATAAAGGCTGCTCCAGCATGAAACATGTAGACAGCCCCCCAGTTGACATACCAGCCTGACATACGGTGAGCTTTGTCCTAGTAGCAGACTTCTGGTTGAATTTCTTGTTTCCTTTTAGGTCTCCGGATCCAAATTACCCTTGGTTCTCTACTACAGATCAGCCTTCAGCATTTGGATTTGTTCAGAACTTTTTGTTCTCTCCATTTGGCATTTTTATATTTTTTATTGTTGCATTTTTTATAATACATTTTTATAATACATTTTTATAATACATTTTTATAATACATTTTTGTAATACATTTTTATAATACATTTTTATAATACATTTTTATAATACATTTTTGTAATACATTTTTATAATACATTTTTATAATACATTTTTGTAATACATTTTTATAATACATTTTTATAATACATTTTTGTAATACATTTTTATAATACATTTTTTCATTTTTTTATGCTATTATATTACTAGTTGTATGTTTATCAGATATTGTATTACTAGTTGTATGCTTATCAGATATTGTATTACTAGTTGTATGTTTATCAGATATTGTATTACTAGTTGTATGCTTATCAGATATTGTATTACTAGTTGTATGTTTATCAGATATTGTATTACTAGTTGTATGCTTATCAGATATTGTATTACTAGTTGTATGCTTATCAGATATTGTATTACTAGTTGTATGTTTATCAGATATTGTATTACTAGTTGTATGCTTATCAGATATTGTATTACTAGTTGTATTACTAGTTGTATGTTTATCAGATATTGTATTACTAGTTGTATGCTTATCAGATATTGTATTACTAGTTGTATGTTTATCAGATATTGTATTACTAGTTGTATGCTTATCAGATATTGTATTACTAGTTGTATGTTTATCAGATATTGTATTACTAGTTGTATGCTTATCAGATATTGTATTACTAGTTGTATTACTAGTTGTATGTTTATCAGATATTGTATTACTAGTTGTATGCTTATCAGATATTGTATTACTAGTTGTATGTTTATCATATATTGTATTACTAGTTGTATGTTTATCAGATATTGTATTACTAGTTGTATGCTTATCAGATATTGTATTACTAGTTGTATGTTTATCAGATATTATATTACTAGTTGTATGCTTATCAGATATTGTATTACTAGTTGTATGTTTATCAGATATTGTATTACTAGTTGTATCTTATCAGATATTGTATTACTAGTTGTATGTTTATCAGATATTGTATTACTAGTTGTATGTTTATCAGATATTGTATTACTAGTTGTATGCTTATCAGATAATGTATTACTAGTTGTATGCTTATCAGATATTGTATTACTAGTTGTATGTTTATCAGATATTGTATTACTAGTTGTATGCTTATTAGATATTGTATTACTAGTTGTATGCTTATCAGATATTGTATTACTAGTTGTATGCTTATCAGATATTGTATTAATAGTTGTATGCTTATCAGATATTGTATTACTAGTTGTATGTTTATCAGATATTGTATTACTAGTTGTATGCTTATCAGATATTGTATTACTAGTTGTATGTTTATCAGATATTGTATTACTAGTTGTGTGCTTATCAGATATTGTATTACTAGTTGTATTACTGGTTGTATGTTTATCAGATATTGTATTACTAGTTGTATGCTTATCAGATATTGTATTACTAGTTGTATGTTTATCAGATATTGTATTACTAGTTGTATCTTATCAGATATTGTATTACTAGTTGTATGTTTATCAGATATTGTATTACTAGTTGTATGCTTATCAGATAATGTATTACTAGTTGTATGCTTATCAGATATTGTATTACTAGTTGTATGTTTATCAGATATTGTATTACTAGTTGTATGCTTATCAGATATTGTATTACTAGTTGTATGCTTATTAGATATTGTATTACTAGTTGTATGCTTATCAGATATTGTATTACTAGTTGTATGTTTATCAGATATTGTATTACTAGTTGTATGCTTATCAGATATTGTATTACTAGTTGTATGTTTATCAGATATTGTATTACTAGTTGTATGCTTATCAGATATTGTATTACTAGTTGTATGCTTATCAGATATTACATTACTAGTTGTATGCTTATCAGATAATGTATTACTAGTTGTATGTTTATCAGATATTGTATTACTAGTTGTATGTTTATCAGATATTGTATTACTAGTTGTATGCTTATCAGATATTGTATTACTAGTTGTATGTTTATCAGATATTGTATTACTAGTTGTATGCTTATCAGATATTGTATTACTAGTTGTATGTTTATCAGATATTGTATTACTAGTTGTATGCTTATCAGATATTGTATTACTAGTTGTATGCTTATTCGATATTGTATTACTAGTTGTATGCTTATCAGATATTGTATTACTAGTTGTATGCTTATCAGATAATGTATTACTAGTTGTATGCTTATCAGATATTGTATTACTAGTTGTATGCTTATCAGATATTATATTACTAGTTGTATGCTTATCAGATATTGTATTACTAGTTGTATGTTTATCAGATATTGTATTACTAGTTGTATGCTTATCAGATATTGTATTACTAGTTGTATGTTTATCAGATATTATATTACCAGTTGTATGCTTATCAGATATTGTATTACTAGTTGTATGTTTATCAGATATTGTATTACTAGTTGTATGCTTATCAGATATTGTATTACTAGTTGTATGTTTATCAGATATTGTATTACTAGTTGTATGCTTATCAGATATTGTATTACTAGTTGTATGTTTATCAGATATTATATTACCAGTTGTATGCTTATCAGATATTGTATTACTAGTTGTATGCTTATCAGATATTGTATTACTAGTTGTATGTTTATCAGATATTATATTACTAGTTGTATGTTTATCAGATATTGTATTACTAGTTGTATGCTTATCAGATATTATATTACTACAGGGAGTACAGAATTATTAGGCAAATGAGTATTTTGACCACATCATCCTCTTTATGCATGTTGTCTTACTCCAAGCTGTATAGGCTTGAAAGCCTACTACCAATTAAGCATATTAGGTGATGTGCATCTCTGTAATGAGAAGGGGTGTGGTCTAATGACATCAACACCCTATATCAGGTGTGCATAATTATTAGGCAACTTCCTTTCCTTTGGCAAAATGGGTCAAAAGAAGGACTTGACAGGCTCAGAAAAGTAAAAAATAGTGAGATATCTTGCAGAGGGATGCAGCACTCTTAAAATTGCAAAGCTTCTGAAGCGTGATCATCGAACAATCAAGCGTTTCATTCAAAATAGTCAACAGGGTCGCAAGAAGCGTGTGGAAAAACCAAGGCGCAAAATAACTGCCCATGAACTGAGAAAAGTCAAGCGTGCAGCTGCCAAGATGCCACTTGCCACCAGTTTGGCCATATTTCAGAGCTGCAACATCACTGGAGTGCCCAAAAGCACAAGGTGTGCAATACTCAGAGACATGGCCAAGGTAAGAAAGGCTGAAAGACGACCACCACTGAACAAGACACACAAGCTGAAACGTCAAGACTGGGCCAAGAAATATCTCAAGACTGATTTTTCTAAGGTTTTATGGACTGATGAAATGAGAGTGAGTCTTGATGGGCCAGATGGATGGGCCCGTGGCTGGATTGGTAAAGGGCAGAGAGCTCCAGTCCGACTCAGACGCCAGCAAGGTGGAGGTGGAGTACTGGTTTGGGCTGGTATCATCAAAGATGAGCTTGTGGGGCCTTTTCGGGTTGAGGATGGAGTCAAGCTCAACTCCCAGTCCTACTGCCAGTTTCTGGAAGACACCTTCTTCAAGCAGTGGTACAGGAAGAAGTCTGCATCCTTCAAGAAAAACATGATTTTCATGCAGGACAATGCTCCATCACACGCGTCCAAGTACTCCACAGCGTGGCTGGTGTCAGAGTATATGAATATTATGATGAATATTACATATGTATACATATATATGTATATTTTATACACTGTATATGTTAGATGAGACCTCAGGATTAATTGAACATGAGTTTGTTTAACACCACAGGGGGTCCCAACCCCCTTACCAGATGGGTTAGCTAGATGAATACACGTTTATCAGGATTGAAAATCAGCATAGCTTTTGAAGTACCACCTCCTATGGTGTAAAACACACAAACATTTTTTTTTTTCCTACTCAATTGACTATATATGCAGAGTTTTATAACTCCCAAAACATTTGGTGAGAGAAAAGAATGTGTTCAAGGACCCCTCTGGAATTTGTCACCTAAGTTTGTGTGTTGCAAATACACAGATAGGGGGAAGGTGACACAGATAGAGTTGGATGCATTTTGCAAGGGGAACAATACCAGTTTTCCATGTATGTTTGGAATGATTCATGATATATATATATATATTAAAATTAAGCACATTGTATTAGGTGGATGATTGCTGCAGGGGATATTTATATAGGAAATAAATTCAGAATTAGTATAGATTGAATGACCATTTTGGTAATCCCTTATTTGAAGTGCATATATATATATATATATATATATGTTTTGAAAACACAAAAGATCTTACTTAGCCTCTGTGTTTTTAAGAATATAAATAAATACTTATGGACCATACACATACTAATGATTGGATCATCTCTAATAATTATTTCTATTTTTATTGCAGACAACCATTGGTCATGAGCATCAATCTTAGAAAGAGACGGAATGCCGCATGAAATGAATTAAGTCATATCATATAAACATACAAATAAATGTTTATAAAGTTTCACATACATCTTTTAAAATATAGTGAGATGAAAATATGGAAGTTACTTTGATGTGATATGACTATGAGATATATATTTGATGTGATATAACTATGAAATATAAGTTATTTTAATATAATGTTAGATATGTGATGTTTCATATCAAAATGATCAGAAAATTCATTAAGATATAACTTATCCAAAACAAATATTATGAATAGTTGTCGCAGTAAATTATGATAAAATTAATAACCATTTCATAGAAATACTGACTTAAGTTGTTTCAAATGTTGCTGTGGCTGTTTGTGCTGCCACCTGGTGTTATGTTGCGAGAACTACAGCCAGAAGGTTCTCTCTGGCTGTTAAAAATGAAATTTCCAAGGGCCAATCCGATTTAGACTTCCCAGATAACCAATGGGAAGGTCAGCTCCCGCAGGGCCACCCACAATTTACCAGTGATGGGAAAACCAAATAAAAAGTGAATGCAATGGAGAGAAAGGGACAGATTTTCTGCTGAAGCTAAAACTTGTAACTGGTTCCTGCTGGACGCGAGATACCACTTTACTTGAGCAAAGCTAATCTACCCTTCTCATTGATTGCGATATACACTTATTGGTGATCTGAGGTAAAATAATTCCTACCAAGAAATATTGGATATCGACTGCTTTTTACTTTGGTAACGTATTCAAGGTTTTGTAAGATAAGTTATATGCATAGTTAATTTGTATTTAATAGATTTAAAGAAACAGTGTGTTTTAGTTAGCATTTCACAGCCTATATATATATTGTTTAAATCTGTGTCTGATTGGCTAAGTAACTCATCTATACAAGTTCTGATATTGTCAGTTAATTTTGTATTAGGATAAATTGAAATTAAATAGCAGAATATATATTATCCTATTGTTTTATAAACACTGTTTAGAATTGTATTGCTTGGATGTTAAAGGTTTTTAGTCCCATTGTGTTAAATAATTAAAAGGCTGAATTGTGAAGGTATATTTTTCTGGGTTTTGTAAGAAGGATAGCATATCTTAAGAGTTGGTTTTAACGCATATAAATTTTGTTTCATTTCCTTTTATTGCAAATATACTTCAATATGTTTATGGATATTAACTAAATAAAAGAATTCAGGTATTTATATTAAATGTATGGTCTAGTAGATGCATGGTTAATTAGGGTTTCTATTTTTTTTTATTTTATTGTGTTTGCAACCCTGCCATAAACTTATATATTATTTGGATAGCACTACTAAGATTTTCATAAATATACTGACATAATAATTGGAGGCATTGCATGAGATTTAATAATATCCATCATAATTGATATAATATATTTGTAAGTAGATAGAAATTATTATAAAAGAGAAAAAAGAGAAAAAAAAATTCATATTTCGATATTTATATTTTGAAGATATAATTTTTTTTGAAAAGTTGAAATATTAATTTTCATATTTCGAGATTGATATTAATATCTTGAAATATTATTAAAGATTAATTTTTGAAAGATTAATAAAAATATTAATTTTTCATATTTAAAAATTAATCAAAAATATTAATTTTTCATATTTTCAAAGTTAATCAAAAATATAAATTTTTCATATTTCGAAATATTAATTTTTCATATTTCAAAATTAATAATATATATATTTTTTTTTTAAATATAAATTTTTTTTCTTCTCTCTTTTTATTGGCAAAAATTGTATTAGCGTTTTAGTTAAATAAATACTAAACCAATACAATAATGTCTGTAGCCAGAAGTGACTCATTTAATTCTATACATAGCAATGAAATTGGTCCCATAACCATACCTATTACTAAAGGTCAGGTCCTTAAGAAAGATATCTTAAGTTACCTTAAAGGGAAGTTTAATATTGCGGGTGAATTAAATGATTTTATGGATATGCTTGAAACTAGGGCTAAAAATATTACCGTTAATAATAATATGTGGAATGAAGAGAATGAATTCTTCCAGGAATTATTAATGATTAATCAATGCAAAGATCCCAAAAAGCGAGAAGAACTAATACTAAAATCTTGGCCCCTTTTAATATGCATAATTGACGAAATGTCGTTTTGTGTCACAGACAAACGATTGCAAATACAGGAGCTAGAAAATAGTATTCGTTCCTCGCGCAGACGCGAAGAGGGTTTAAAAACAGCCAAAAATAAAATGGATGAATTTGCCCAAAACCTAGCCACCTTAGATAAGCACAATATGGACTTAATCGCGCAGATACAAGATTTAAATAAACAGCTTGCGCAAAGCCAGAGAGAATTAAGCGATTTAAAAAGGTCATATCGCCATAATGAAAACCCCTATATTAGCAATGAGAATAATACAGATAATGCTAACTCCTTTAGCGAACGCGTCAGGGACGAGGTACGAAAATATATAGAACAACATAGACAAATGACCCCTAACGGGTCAGAAGTAGATTTCCCAAATAGACAATCCCCTCAGGATGTAAATCCAGAGGACAGCTGTAGCGCAGCTGATGCGGGGGAGGGAAACTCTAACAGAGAGTCCCAAAATAAGTCTGATAAAGTCTATGATTCCCATAAAATAATCACCTTCGTACAACGCGCAGTACCTATATTCTCCAATAAGGGAACAACATCTGTAATTGATCATTTACAGGCTTTTGAAAATGCGTTAGCTATAATGAATGTTACAAGTGAGAAATTGAAAATTGAATTTCTGCCTTGGGTATTTGACAGTAAGCATCACAAATTCTTTGTTTCACTAAAGGATATGAATATTCATTCCTGGAATGGGGTAAAACAACAATGCAGAAAATAATTCGGGCAATATCGCACTAAAACTGCCGCGAAAATAGCGGTATATGGTTTAAAGTGTCGTGCAAATCAGAGTCCAATCGAATTCCTTTCTGTATTGAAAAATGCGTACAGTATGGCTGAAGATAATCCCAGATTTGATGGCTCAGAATTTGTAAATTTATTTTTTGAAGCATTGCCTACACCCATCAAAATCAACTTAGCTAGAGATTTTGATGAGGACTGCTCATTGGAATGGCTGATCAAAGAGAGTACGAAGTTATACTCTATTCAGCAGTCCAGTGAGCAGGGGGTTAAAAAGGAATCAAAACCCAAAATTGTAGCAGAAACTAGGGTGTCACCTAAACCCCTCAATTTGGAGTCTAAAAACAGAACTTATGCAGAGGTGGCCAGTCAAAACAGGCCATCTCCACAGAGGTTTAATTCTGCCCCTCCCCCTACACAGGTTGAGGCGCAGGGAGACTATAACCAAAGTGGGGGACATAATCAGGTGAATAATTACTCACAAAGAGAATACTCACCAAATAATTGGTATCCGCGCAAGGGTAGATACAATAAACGGCGAAGATATTCTCAGGGTAACCAGACACCCCAGGTATATAATGCTCCCCAAAATACTAATACTGAACCAGCTGAACCCCAGGGGCAACCACGCCAGAATAGAAATAGTGGCCCTGATTCTGAGGGAACCCAATGGTCCAGGAATCAATACAATGGGGCACCAAGAGATAGGCCCAGGGGTAGAGGTAACTTGTACAATCAGGTAGATATGCTGTTTACCCAATTAAATCGGTTGAGCGAACAAATCGCTAATATGAGTCAAAAATCTACGGCTCAGCAACCGAACAATACTTTTTTAGGGGTACAGCCAGTGGTCAGCAGTGGACCACAGGCACAGTCATAAATACTGCAGTATCACCTGAAGGGGAGGGGAGAGATATACAAAATGTAGTAATAAATATCAATGATACTAATCATGTTATCTCCCCACAGACCGGAAACGGACAAATTAGCTGTGACCATGAGCGACATCAGCCGGGAAAAGTTAACAAATCTCTTCCTTTGCAGCTCTCTCTTAACCTTGTTTCCACAGATGCAGTACAAAAGAATCCAGCCGACCCTGTCATAGAGGAAACAGGTAGGTATGAAGCTTCTTCTGCATCGGAAAGCATGGCAAACTCAGGTAATACGTGGCGAAGCCCACAAATGTATGAGAATGCAAATTTTATGTGTGAAATGATAGAAACTGCAGGAAGATATTATGTACTAGTTGAGCTGCAAGATTCAGTCTCCAACCCTATCAGGGGATTAATTGACACTGGGTCACAGGCAACTATCTTATCCCACAGGTACGACACACAGCTAAATGAGCTAACACCCCACAAACCTAAAATAAAAGAATTTGACGGTTCTCTGATAGGTGTTGGGGGTGATTCCCTAAAAGTCTACGGTATTGCCTGGTTAAAATTTAAATTGGGGAACAGGGTCATAAGACACCCTGTCATTATAGTGGATCTGCCAACTGATCGTTTAATTATTGGTAGTGATCTCCTGAAGCGATTAAGCACCATAATTGATTGCATAAATAATGTAATTTGGTCACAAGTTAAACGGCCTATCAATTATGAAAAATCTGGTATATCTCGCACCCGACATAGCTGTCACGTGGTGGAAGAGAAACCAGATGCTGTGGAGATTCATTTCAGGAATAACTCTGTACCTGAAATCACTATTCTACAAATAGATGATCAAACTCCTTTTAGTGGCTCTGATGGTAATACTTTTAAAATTTCGCCCGGAAAGATAGCGAATATCTCCCTAGATGGCGATATATTAACCATATCACTCCACAAGGGGGATCCTAAAATCCCTAAAGGGGGAGACCATGCTCAATACCTCACAGGGATTGAGAGAGTTAAAGAGGATCTATTTATCCCTATACAAGTACATGACCTTGGTAAAACCAAGTATGCTAAAATAAACTTAAAACAGGAAGCTAGCTATATAAGCGAAGGTTTATTAGCGCAAATAGCTGAACCTAAAGTGATTAAATATCTTTCTCCCCAAGACCACTGTGTCAACGGCCTGGATGACAGGTCTGAAAGCTATAACATCACAGCTAAGTGCTTATTATCTATCTCTATTGGTAATAAGTCAGTGAAGCACCTGTTTTTAGTTTTAAATACTCCCCATAATCAAATATACATTGGCAATGATATCTTACATAGATATGCCATACAAATAGATCTGATTAATTCTTGCCTTTGGAGCAGGTTAAAGGGGGACCCTGAAGTATTTCAGGATGAAAATGCAGCCCTAAAATCAAACCAGCAATTGCCATATGCTGTGAATATGCAGGTATCTAGCGATGTTATAATTCCTGCTGGGGCTGATAAATTTCTTTTACCCTTACAGGTAAAGAGAGGTCAGAAATTAAAAACTTCTGAAACACTAATTTGCCTCTCCCATAGAATACAAAATCTGGGTGTCACAGTGACTTACACTCCTATGGTGAATATTGGAACTGTTCCAATACATATTATTGTGCATAACATGACCCCACAGGATATAACATTATCCAAGGGAACTACCATAGGATATGCACTGGAATCAAGTTATTACACTTTTGGATTCCAGAATAATGTAATTGGGCTAATACCTGAAGGATACCTAACTGAAGAACAATTAATAGAACAATCCTTTGCATCTATGCCAGAGGGTCTATTTAATGTTCAATCTATTTATCCCTTCAGCTCAGAGGAAGGCATCTGTAAAATTGAAGAAGCCTCTCTAGTGTTTGATCAGCCAATCAAACAGCAAGATTACCCCAATACCCAGAGTCATGGGAGCAATGTAAATTATAATCAAGGGGATCTCACCTCTAGACTGGAAGAAGCCTATGAAATAGGACAGCCTGAAATCTTTCCAGGATTTCAGCAAATAGTCGAAGAGCAAATATCCTTAGCTAATGGCTGTTCCAGCGATGATGAACGCCAACAGCTGCGAGAACTCCTGATGGAGTACAAGGATATTTTTGCTAAGGATTCTTATGACTGTGGTACTACAGACTTGCACATTGCAAGAATACAAACAGATCCCGATGCACCACCTGTATTTGTCAAACAATACAGACTTCCCTTAGCCTCATATGATTCTCTTGCAGAGATCATAAGGAATTTGGAAGAAAGAGGTATTATCAGACAGGTGCACAGCTCTTATAATAATCCTATTCTAGGTGTCCTTAAGCCCAATGGACAATGGCATTTGTGTGCTGACTTAAGACAGCTAAACAAACGAGTATACATGTCTGGCTGGCCTGTACCATACATTGACCAGTGCCTAGCACAAATGCAGGGATCCAAAATATTCACTGCCATTGATTGTGCACAGGGATATTGGACCATAAAGGTACATGAAGAGGACCAATATAAGCTAGCATTCTCCTTCCAAAAGATTCAGTATGCATTCCAGAGACTTCCATTTGGATACATAAATTCTGGACATGAATTTGCTGTATTCATGCATAAGGCTATGCCTGACGCACTGGAAAGGGGGACCTTATCTTATGTTGATGATGTTTTAATCAAAAGCACAGACTTTGAAAAACACATCGCAGAGCTTAAACACGTCCTCAGCCAACGTAAAAGGGCAGGTGTCAAATTATCCCTGCAAAAAGCTCAATGGTGCCGCACTCGTGTAAACTTCTTGGGACATGAAGTTACCTCTGACGGATTAAATCCCCAGAAGAAAAAGGTGGAAGCGATAGTGAATTCTAAAAACCCAACTAACTTAAAGGAATTGAGATCATTCCTGGGTATGACGAATTATTCTCGCAAATTCATTGATAATTATGCGGAATTAGCTAAACCACTACTACTTCTTCTAAAGAAAGATGTGAAATGGCACTGGAGTGAGTCTCAAGAGACAGCCATCAGAGAGCTGAAGAGAAAACTCACTCAAGCACCTTGCTTAGCGTACCCTGAAGGTGGTAAACCTTTCTTCTTAGAGACAGGTTACACAGATATAAGCATGAGTGCTGTGCTATACCAAAAGCATGATAATTTGAACAAAGCCATTGCTTATGCGAGCAAAAATCTATCCCCAGTAGAAATAAAATTTAGCGATTGCGAAAAAGCCCTCTTATCTACCGTATGGGCCTTACAAAATTTCCGCAGCTATATACAGGGCGAGAAAATTATTGTGGAAACAGCCCACCAGCCTTTGCTATATTTGCAAAGTGAGAGAATAAGAGATGGGAATTTGTCTAATAGCCGCATAACAGCTTGGACTCTTTCCTTACAAGGCTGGCCCTTAGAAATTCGCTACAAGCAGAATAAAAAGAATCCAGTCGCACAAGGGCTTGCTGAGCTCCACGACTGTACTGCTAGAGATCCTGGGGAAGAATTATCAGAAGATGATTTTCTGGAGGAACAATTGCTTTCCCCATATAAAATGTACAATGAGGAAAATTGCCAAACATTACCTTGGGTGTATGTTGATGGTTGTTCTTACCATGCCACTATTGATAATGAGCGCAGATTAGTCGCTGGCATTGGTATAACTGGGGCAAATGGATTCCCAAATATATCTATAGGTTTCAACATTGGACCAAGATCCAGTCAAGTTGCAGAACTAACTGCTGTTTTCAAAACCATTGAAATGGCTATTGAACATGGTATTCATGAATTTGTGATCATAACTGACTCAAATTATGTGCGTGACAGTTTTGTTGAATACCTGCCAACTTGGAAAAGAAATGGCATGCAGAAAAGCAATAACAAACCAGTCAAGCATGGCAAGTTGTTCTGCGAGATTGATAATCTGGTAGTATCCAATGATTTAACCATACACTGGAAAAAGACCAAGGGTCATTCCAGAGTTCTAGGTCCTGATAAGGAAGGCAATGACCTTGCGGATTCATTAGCCAAACAAGGAGCCATAACTGGAGAACTCCTTAATATTGACCACTTAATGGGTGCAATTCAGGTAGAAGCCATTACCAGAAACCAGGCAAAACAACAGAGTGAGCCTAACTTGGTACAATGGAGTCAGGATTCTCCTAGTGAGGACCTGATCACTAGTCAAAAAGAAGACCCCATTGTAGGCATCTTCTATAAACACATAGAAGATCCTGAAAGCAACCCCATCTCAAAAGATGATTGTATTGGCAAAGAAGATCTGAGAATCTTAATACAATCTAAATCACAATTCAAGTTACAGGATGGTTTGTTAATTAGAACCTCCAAAACTGGCATCCAGCAGTGGGTAGTACCCACCAAGTTCAGAGGTCTAATGCTTCAACATGCCCATGATGCTCCCACATCTGGTCATCGGGGTGCCAAACTCACGTATGAAATATTGCGTGATTATGCTTTTTGGCCACACATGTTGAAAGATGTTCAAACCTACTGTCAAGGGTGTTTAATCTGTCCACAGTTCCAACCCACTGCACCAACGCATAGAGCGCCATTGCAGAAAAGGGGGATGGTAATGCCATGGTCAGATATACAAATTGATTTTATTGGCCCAGTAACAAGATCATCAAGAGGTAACAAATACATGTTAACCGTGACATGCCTGTTCACTAAATGGGTAGAATGCATTAGTGCACCTAACAATAGTGCTGAAACATGTGCAGCATTGCTCATCAACCATGTGTTTTCAAGATTTGGTTTGCCCCAAAGAATCGAATCAGATCGGGGGACCCACTTCACTAGCGAAGTGATGACGAAAATGTGGAAAATACTAGGGGTTAAAAGAAAGCTCCATATTGCTTATAGAGCTGCCTCAAGTGGTGGTGTAGAGCGTTACAACCAATCCATTGTTAAAATCCTCAAAAAGTTTGTGAGTGAAACAGGTAAAGACTGGGATGTAAAACTACCTCTAGTCTTAATGGCATTAAGAGCAACTCCAAGTAGTGCTACCAAGATATCACCTTTTGAACTGATGACTGGTAGAAGAATGGTTCTACCTCAGCATCTACTGTACCGTACATCAGACCAAAACTTGATAAACGCTGCCAATACACATCAATATGTGGAAAACCTAAGGAAACACCTGCAACATGCCTTTGCATTTGCTCAAAGGAATTTAGAAAGAGCCGCAACTGCCACTAAAACCTATTATGATCTCAAAACGTCCAAAAAGGAATATGAAATAAATGATAAAGTTTATCTTTATAACTTTGGGAGAGATCAGGTTAGGGAGAAGAAATTTCTTCCCTCATGGAAAGGTCCTTTCGTCATTACTGACAAAATATCTCCAGTGGCCTATAAAATACGGATCCCCAAAAATGAAAGTTTCATAGATAAATGGGTCCATATCAATCAATTGCGAGCGTGTCATCCCAGATCCCAACTACAAGTCATAGAGGGAGAATGAAGTGTCATATCCCCAAATGAACTAGAGACATACTATAGTTTAAAGGTGCCCAACTGATAAACATGAAGGCTCAAAATAACAAACTTTCTACATAAGAGACTGTCTATGAGATATACGGTTGATCCTCATCAAATACCACTGACTTTAAGCCAATTCAAATACATGTGTCCTACATCTATTTGAAGTTGGAAGGGGGATTTATGTCAGAGTATATGAATATTATGATGAATATTACATATGTATACATATATATGTATATTTTATACACTGTATATGTTAGATGAGACCTCAGGATTAATTGAACATGAGTTTGTTTAACACCACAGGGGGTCCCAACCCCCTTACCAGATGGGTTAGCTGGATGAATACACGTTTATCAGGATTGAAAATCAGCATAGCTTTTGAAGTACCACCTCCTATGGTGTAAAACACACAAACATTTTTTTTTTCCTACTCAATTGACTATATATGCAGAGTTTTATAACTCCCAAAACATTTGGTGAGAGAAAAGAATGTGTTCAAGGACCCCTCTGGAATTTGTCACCTAAGTTTGTGTGTTGCAAATACACAGATAGGGGGAAGGTGACACAGATAGAGTTGGATGCATTTTGCAAGGGGAACAATACCAGTTTTCCATGTATGTTTGGAATGATTCATGATATATATATATTAAAATTAAGCACATTGTATTAGGTGGATGATTGCTGCAGGGGATATTTATATAGGAAATAAATTCAGAATTAGTATAGATTGAATGACCATTTTGGTAATCCCTTATTTGAAGTGCATATATATATATATATATATATATATATATATATATATATATATATATATATATATATATATATATATGTTTTGAAAACACAAAAGATCTTACTTAGCCTCTGTGTTTTTAAGAATATAAATAAATACTTATGGACCATACACATACTAATGATTGGATCATCTCTAATAATTATTTCTATTTTTATTGCAGACAACCATTGGTCATGAGCATCAATCTTAGAAAGAGACGGAATGCCGCATGAAATGAATTAAGTCATATCATATAAACATACAAATAAATGTTTATAAAGTTTCACATACATCTTTTAAAATATAGTGAGATGAAAATATGGAAGTTACTTTGATGTGATATGACTATGAGATATATATTTGATGTGATATAACTATGAAATATAAGTTATTTTAATATAATGTTAGATATGTGATGTTTCATATCAAAATGATCAGAAAATTCATTAAGATATAACTTATCCAAAACAAATATTATGAATAGTTGTCGCAGTAAATTATGATAAAATTAATAACCATTTCATAGAAATACTGACTTAAGTTGTTTCAAATGTTGCTGTGGCTGTTTGTGCTGCCACCTGGTGTTATGTTGCGAGAACTACAGCCAGAAGGTTCTCTCTGGCTGTTAAAAATGAAATTTCCAAGGGCCAATCCGATTTAGACTTCCCAGATAACCAATGGGAAGGTCAGCTCCCGCAGGGCCACCCACAATTTACCAGTGATGGGAAAACCAAATAAAAAGTGAATGCAATGGAGAGAAAGGGACAGATTTTCTGCTGAAGCTAAAACTTGTAACTGGTTCCTGCTGGACGCGAGATACCACTTTACTTGAGCAAAGCTAATCTACCCTTCTCATTGATTGCGATATACACTTATTGGTGATCTGAGGTAAAATAATTCCTACCAAGAAATATTGGATATCGACTGCTTTTTACTTTGGTAACGTATTCAAGGTTTTGTAAGATAAGTTATATGCATAGTTAATTTGTATTTAATAGATTTAAAGAAACAGTGTGTTTTAGCTAGCATTTCACAGCCTATATATATATTGTTTAAATCTGTGTCTGATTGGCTAAGTAACTCATCTATACAAGTTCTGATATTGTCAGTTAATTTTGTATTAGGATAAATTGAAATTAAATAGCAGAATATATATTATCCTATTGTTTTATAAACACTGTTTAGAATTGTATTGCTTGGATGTTAAAGGTTTTTAGTCCCATTGTGTTAAATAATTAAAAGGCTGAATTGTGAAGGTATATTTTTCTGGGTTTTGTAAGAAGGATAGCATATCTTAAGAGTTGGTTTTAACGCATATAAATTTTGTTTCATTTCCTTTTATTGCAAATATACTTCAATATGTTTATGGATATTAACTAAATAAAAGAATTCAGGTATTTATATTAAATGTATGGTCTAGTAGATGCATGGTTAATTAGGGTTTCTATTTTTTTTTATTTTATTGTGTTTGCAACCCTGCCATAAACTTATATATTATTTGGATAGCACTACTAAGATTTTCATAAATATACTGACACTGGCAAGAAAGGGTATAAAAGAAGAAAATCTAATGACATGGCCTCCTTGTTCACCTGATCTGAACCCCATTGAGAACCTGTGGTCCATCATCAAATGTGAGATTTACAAGGAGGGAAAACAGTACACCTCTCTGAACAGTGTCTGGGAGGCTGTGGTTGCTGCTGCACGCAATGTTGATGGTGAACAGATCAAAACACTGACCGAATCCATGGATGGCAGGCTTTTGAGTGTCCTTGCAAAGAAAGGTGGCTATATTGGTCACTGATTTGTTTTTGTTTTGTTTTTGAATGTCAGAAATGTATATTTGTGAATGTTGAGATGTTATATTGGTTTCACTGGTAAAAATAAATAATTGAAATGGGTATATATTTGTTTTTTGTTAAGTTGCCTAATAATTATGCACAGTAATAGTCACCTGCACACACAGATATCCCCCTAAAATAGCTATAACTAAAAACAAACTAAAAACTACTTCCAAAAATATTCAGCTTTGATATTAATGAGTTTTTTGGGTTCATTGAGAACATGGTTGTTGTTCAATAATAAAATTAATCCTCAAAAATACAACTTGCCTAATAATTCTGCACTCCCTGTAGTTGTATGCTTATCAGATATTGTATTACTAGTTGTATGCTTATCAGATATTGTATTACTAGTTGTATGCTTATCAGATATTGTATTACTAGTTGTATGTTTATCAGATATTGTATTACTAGTTGTATGCTTATCAGATATTGTATTACTAGTTGTATGTTTATCAGATATTGTATTACTAGTTGTATGTTTATCAGATATTATATTACTAGTTGTATGTTTATCAGATATTGTATTACTAGTTGTATGCTTATCAGATATTGTATTACTAGTTGTATGTTTATCAGATATTGTGAAGCACTACTTAATTCAAGGTATTCCTTAAATAGTAATACGTCTCAATTCTTAGTAATAAGATATAAGGTAAACAGAATTTCCTTTTGACATTCAAAATAGTGGTTGTGTGTCACTGTGATAACTATAACGAGATATCCCCAGTTATCACATTGACTTAATATATGCCAGAGCGAAATAGTAAGATTAAATAGGTATAACTTTACTTAATATCGACTTGGCAAAATAAGTGTGTTACCGTTGTCAGCTGTCTGTCCTTTGGAGCGGTTGGAATGAGCTCACGCTGGAACCGGAGAAGCCGAGAGTGAGACAGGCTGAACTGGGTGCTCTGAACGTCCGTAGCTGATGACGTCAGAGTGGAGCTCACGATCTCACAGGGAAGCAGAGAGAGAGACAACGGAGCAACAGCTGGTAACACCCGGACTTGCAACAGAAAGGTTCAGGAAGCCAGAGAACAGGCAACAGTTCTGGTAGAAAGGTAAATACACAAAGCTAGCAAGGATTAGGAATCCGTAGCAAAGTTGCTACAACGCTCAATTCGCCAGCGTAGGTAGATAGGAGGTGAGTCCTTAAATAGCAAGAGGAAGTAAAAACCTTAAAGGGACAGCATACAAAATGGACAATCCTCACATAGGCCCCCCCAAAAAGGAACCACAGCGAGGTTCAAGGCCGTGGTCTATCCGGATACCTCCTATGAAAAACGGAAACCAACCTAGGTGCTGACACATTAGAGGCTGGCTCCCAGGAATCTTCGTCATGTCCGTAACCCTTCCAATGAATCAAATAAAACAGCCGCCCATGACGGTAACGGGAATCAAGGATGGTCTGAACTTCGTAGTCAACATCAGGGACATCAACTCTAGGAACAGTCAGAGAGGAAGGGTCAGATGGAGGCGAGGTACAAGGCTTGACCAAGGAGATATGGAATGTAGGGTGAATCCGGAAGGTAGAAGGAAGATCGAGAGTAACTGTAACAGGATTGACCAAACGAAGGATAGGGTAAGGTCCTATGAACATCGGTCCTAATTTCCAACTAGGATAAGGGAGCTTCAAATTCTTAGTTGAGAGCCAGACAAGTTGACCCACGGAGTACTCAGGACCCTTTCTATGGCGAAGGTTGTAGTGACCTTGTTGTGTAGATTGAGCTCGATGGATATTGTCCCTTACAGACGTGAAGATCTGGGACATGTCATTCACCAGATCATTGACTCGTGGACAAGGTGTTTCAATATGTGGAAAGAGATCAAAACGAGGATGGTACCCGTAGTTGACGAAGAAGGGACTGTATCCAGTTGAGGAATTTTTGCTATCATTGTAAGCAATCTCCGCCAGAGGTAAGTAGGACGCCCATGCTTCTTGCTGATGCGAGCAGTAGCATCTCAGGTACTGTTCGAGGCACTGGTTCACACGCTCCGTTTGCCCATTGGTTTGGGGGTGATAGGAGGTGCTGAGACGTTGATCAATATGTAAGGCCTTGCAAAGGTTTCTCCAGAACTTGGAGGTGAACTGCGTTCCTCTGTCACTTATCAGAACTTTGGGGATGCCATGTAATCGAATAATCTCCTTGACAAAGATGTTGCTCGTTTTCTCTGCCGAAGGTAGAGCTGTGAGTGGGATAAAATGTGCCATCTTTGAAAACAAATCAGTTACAAACAAAATAGTAGTGTATGACATAGACAAAGGGAGTTCAACATTGAAGTCCAATGAA
This sequence comes from Bombina bombina, assembly GCF_027579735.1. Taxonomy (NCBI): domain Eukaryota; kingdom Metazoa; phylum Chordata; class Amphibia; order Anura; family Bombinatoridae; genus Bombina; species Bombina bombina. Next base: position 70,202 of record NC_069508.1, on the reverse strand, counting down.
ACCATCTCCCATGGAGCATGTGGAACCGGCATTGGGTGGAGTAACCCAGTGGGAAGTTGTCTAGAATGTTTTGCTGTGGCACAGATGTTACACCGTGAAATATAGAGTTTCAAATCTTTTATCATAGTAGGCCACCAAAAGGATCTTTTCAGGAGATCTTGAGATTTCGTGAGCCCCATATGTCCGGCAAGGGGTGAGTTATGAACTATATTTAGTACAGATGGTCTGAGAGAGGGGGGCACATAGAACCTATCCTGGTATCTGTATAATTGATCTGAGTCTAAGTGAAGAATATCCAGTGGTTTTGAGTTATCGTTCTGTTGTGCCTCCTGTAGATAAGGAATCAAGTCCGTCACTACACCAACAATGCAATGTTTCGGTATCACTGTAGAAGGAATCTGGGTAGAAGAAATTCGTAGGTCCTTTCTGGATAAGGCGTCAGCCTTACCATTTTTTGTACCTGGTCGATAGGTGATAATGTAACGTAATCTAGAGAAGTAGAGGCTCCAACGTAATTGCCTAGATGATAGAGTCCTGTTGGACTGCAAGTACTGGAGGTTTTTATGGTCGGTATAAATTACTATGGGATGATGAGCGCCTTCTAGCAAATGACGCCAATGATCAAAAGAGCTCTTAATGGCCAGGAGCTCCTTTTCCCCAACCGGGTAATTGAGTTCTGCAGGGAGCATAAGTCTTGAGAAGAATGCCACAGGGTGTAGGGGTTCTTTATAGGATTTTCTCTGTGATAAGATGGCCCCAATCGCATACTCAGATGCGTCAACTTCGAGTATAAATTGTCTGTCCAAATCTGGGAACTGTAAGATTGGAGCTGATGAGAATTTATGATTTAGCAGATCAAACACTGTCTGCGTCTGACTAGTCCACTTGAACTCTGAATTGAGTTTTGTGAGATCGGTTAGTGGCTTGGTTATTCTAGCAAATCCTGGAATAAACTTTCTATAAAAGTTAGAGAAGCCTAAAAACCGCTGGACTTCTTTCTTTGAGGTGGGTATAGGCCAAGTCTGTATGGCCTGCACCTTATCTTCTTGCATACTAATTCCTAGTGGTGTGATATGGTACCCTAGAAAAGCTATATCATCCGTGTCAAAGATACATTTTTCGAGTTTGGCATAAAGCCGGTGTTCTCTTAATCTGGATAGGACATTCCTTACATGTAATCTGTGTTGGTTAAGGTCTGCAGAGTAAATCAGGATGTCATCCAAATATACAACCACGTAAACATCCAGTATGTCCCTGAAAATGTCATTAATTAAACATTGAAATGTAGCTGGAGTGTTACACAATCCGAATGGCATTACAGTATACTCAAACAGGCCGTATCTGGTCCTGAATGCTGTAAGCCATTCGTCTCCAGCTCTCATTCTGATGAGATTATAGGCACCTCGGAGATCCAATTTTGTGAAAACCGAGGCACCCCTCAATCTCTCTATCAGCTCAGGTATAAGTGGGAGTGGGTACCTATTTTTCCTAGTGCGTCTGTTCAGCTCTCTGTAATCAATTATGTGAAGCACTACTTAATTCAAGGTATTCCTTAAATAGTAATACGGCTCAATTCTTAGTAATAAGATATAAGGTAAACAGAATTTCCTTTTGACATTCAAAATAGTGGTTGTGTGTCACTGTGATAACTATAACGAGATATCCCCAGTTATCACATTGACTTAATATATGCCAGAGCGAAATAGTAAGATTAAATAGGTATAACTTTACTTAATATCGACTTGGCAAAATAAGTGTGTTACCGTTGTCAGCTGTCTGTCCTTTGGAGCGGTTGGAATGAGCTCACGCTGGAACCGGAGAAGCCGAGAGTGAGACAGGCTGAACTGGGTGCTCTGAACGTCCGTAGCTGATGACGTCAGAGTGGAGCTCACGATCTCACAGGGAAGCAGAGAGAGAGACAACGGAGCAACAGCTGGTAACACCCGGACTTGCAACAGAAAGGTTCAGGAAGCCAGAGAACAGGCAACAGTTCTGGTAGAAAGGTAAATACACAAAGCTAGCAAGGATTAGGAATCTGTAGCAAAGTTGCTACAACGCTCAATTCGCCAGCGTAGGTAGATAGGAGGTGAGTCCTTAAATAGCAAGAGGAAGTAAAAACCTTAAAGGGACAGCATACAAAATGGACAATCCTCACAGATATTGTATTACTAGTTGTATGCTTATGTAAGGTTTCCACTCCTGGTTTTCCTTTTTTCTTCTACAGCTCACCTTACACCTCTATTTAAGTCATGTCTCCGCCCCAAACAAGTGCTTAGTTATTAACTTCATATCAGCTAAGCTCTATGCATCTATTTCTTAACCTGTGCATTATTTCATGATTTGAAGATATTTGCTACTTCAAGTTATTGGATTACAATTACCAGCAGGAACTGTTACTACAAACTGCTACCCAGTGAACGAATTTATTTCATCTAAGTTACTTTTACTCTGAGGATTGGATCTTTTTCATCAGACACCTGCAAGCAGTACAAACCGGGACTTTCAAGGAATAACCGCAAGTAACATAAAATCTTAAGTTGCTGCCACACAGTTAACTGATATAAATTGCTGCAATTGTTATCATATTGCTACTTCTGTTTCAATATAACTTTTTGTAACAAACCAATTTCACTATAACGCTAAGGAACAGCTCTGACGTCATCAGCAGGGGAACTCCTGTGTACTTGACACGCCCCTGTCAGCAGCTGCAGATTTCTGTGTTCTCTCTCACTACATATTACTCGGTTACTACTACAATAAGGTTAACGGTGGTTAGTCCACATAACTCTTGCTACCTATTTAAACAAAGGTCTCAATATTGAAATTCACTGCTTATCAATCCTGAATATTATTTCAGAAATCTTGTACTTCATTTTCAGTTATATTTTGAAATATTGCTACACATTAATTGTAGCTTATCACTACAAATATATATTCATACTTCAATTCATCATATATTAAAACTCACTCTGAATCATCACAGCCTATGCTGAAATAATAGTCTGTATTTCAAAGTGAAACATTCACACTTTAAGGCAGTTGAGATCCAACATAATAAAACTCATTACAGAATAACTAAGCCATTATTATGGATCCAGCCGAACTCCCACAAATTGTCTTTAACCTATCACAAAGGGTAGACCAACTCAGCCAGGGTCTAAGAGAATTACAATTGGAAAATGAGACTTTGAGAAACGTTATAAAAGATTCCATCAATCCTAAGCTACCAAACCAAGAGACCTCTCCTGAACCCTTTGTTGCTCCTCCAGAATATTTTCAAGGAGACAGAAATCAATACCGCCACTTTAAGAATGCTTGCCTTCTTAATTTTTCTCTCAAGCCTAGGACCTATCCAAATGATAGGGTGAAAGTTCTCTGCATGATAAGCTACTTAAGGGGAGAACCCCGTATATGGGCTGACACACTATTTGAAACTAATAATCCGGTCCTATCCTCCTTTTCTGCATTTCTTGACGTCATGGATGAATTGTATAATGATACCAACCTCCAAATTACAGCTGAGAGCAAAATGAGGAAACTTAAACAAGGTTCCAGACCTGTGGAATATTACATAACTGAGTTCAAACAGTACTCCATTGACTCCCAATGGAATGCCATAGCCCTCAGAAATCAATTTAGGCTTGGTCTTTCCGATGCAGTCAAGGATGAATTAGCCAGAACAGAATTGCCAGAGACACTTGAGGCTCTTATGAAATTAAGTAGCCATATCGATAGAAGATTAAGGGAGAGAAGATCAGAACGGCAATACTCAGACCAGCCATACAAAAAGGAAAAGGTTCCCAGTTCTAACCAACCTACTTTTAGGTCTACTAGTCCCAGCGGAGCTGAAGCTATGGATATCAGCATCTTCAGGGGTCCGCTATCACCGGATGAACGTATGAGAAGAAAGACCCGGGGCCTTTGCATGTATTGTGGTGATCCAGCTCACAGTCTTAAGGACTGCCCTATCATACCTCGGAAAAAGAACAGTAAGTGTAGCACTAACTTTACCTCTCAAGTAGTACTTAATAAATCACTTCACTGTTCTCTACTTTTGTCTTTACAGTGGGCAAGTAAACAGATCTCAGTCCCTGCTATCATTGACACCGGAGCTCAAGGCAACTACATTGACAGCTCATTAGTCTCTATCAATAAAATACCACTGATTAAGAAATTGTCTCCTATTTCTCTTCGTGTTGTTGATGGCTCTGAGATTTCTTCTGGACCTATTACACATCATACCATTCCTCTTTCTGTCACAACATTAAACAATCATCATGAACATCTCTCTTTTGATGTGATTACATCTCCATTATTTCCAATTGTTCTTGGGTTGGCTTGGCTACAACTACATGAACCTCAGATCAGTTGGAAATCTTTAGACATACATTTAAACTCTCAATATTGCCAACAAACTTGTATTAGGCAGTCACTACTTTCTCTGAACCCCACTCCTGACATTCTTGTACCAATTGAATACAGTCACTTTGCTGAGGTTTTCAGTAAAAAAGAGGCTGAAACACTTCCTCCTCATCGATCCTATGACTGCCCCATAGAGTTAAAACCAGGTACAACTCCACCTATAGGACATTTATATCCTCTATGTCAATCCGAATTAGACCATCTGAAAAGCTATTTAGATGAGAATTTGAAGAAAGGATTCATTCGTCCTTCTGTCTCACCAGCTGGTGCTGGTATGTTTTTTGTCCGAAACAAGGATAACTCTTTACGCCCTATTATCGATTTTAGACAACTAAATAAGATCACCATAAAAAATCGCTACCCACTGCCACTCATTCCGGAACTCATAGAGAGACTAAGACATGCCACTATCTATACTAAATTGGATCTGAGGGGCGCATACAACCTTGTACGCATCAGAGAGGGGGATGAATGGCTCACGGCTTTTAGAACAAGATATGGGTTGTATGAATACCTAGTTATGCCTTTCGGACTCACCAACGCACCAGCAACCTTCCAATTCTTTATAAATGACATTTTTCATGATTTACTTGATATTTGTGTCATAGTTTATTTAGATGATATTCTGATTTATTCCTCCAATACTACTGACCACATCAAACACGTTAGTTGGGTTTTATCTCGTCTCCAGGTTCACCGACTTTATGCCAAACTGGAAAAATGCATTTTTCATACTACAACCATAGATTTCCTGGGTTATTCCATCAGCCCTGAAGGCATTCAAATGCAAGAAGGAAAAGTTGAGGCAGTAAAATCCTGGCCAACTCCTATGAACAGAAAAGATCTACAAAAATTCCTCGGATTCAGTAATTATTACAGGAAATTCATCCGAAATTTCTCGAATATTTCGAAACCTCTTACCAAACTTACTAGTTCCAATTGCGTGTTCAGATGGTCGAAAGAAGCTGCTGATGCTTTCAATTTCCTCAAGGAGTCCTTTTCCTCAGCTCCTATTTTAAAGTATCCTGATCCCGATCTACAATATATATTGGAAGTGGATTCTTCGGATTATGCACTCGGTGCAGTCTTATCACAACGTAAGACACTCAAAGAACCTCTATTTCCTATCGGCTTCTTTTCAAAAATTATGTCCTCTGCAGAAATGAATTACTCCATAGGGGATAAAGAATTACTCGCCATCAAAAGAGCTTTGGAATTTTGGAGACATCTCCTAGAAAGTACATCTCATCCCATCATAATTTATACAGACCATCGTAACCTTGAGTTTCTACAGAACAACAAAACTTTATCTGGGAGACAGGTTAGATGGAGCCTCTTCTTCAGTCGTTTTGATTTCCAGATTTTGTATAGACCTGGATCGAAAAATGGAAAGGCAGATGCACTCTCCCGCAGAGATCCTAGACCCATTCCTGAATATACACCTAGTTGTATCCTACCACCCTCTAAATTCCTCGCTTCATTATCTATATCAGTTCCAGACTATGAAGCCGCCTTAGGGTTGGAAAAACAAGCACTTCTGAACTCCCTAATTAAGAAAGATGGATTATATTATCATGGTTCTCAAATTTACGTACCTGAACCACTCAGAGCACAAATTATTAAAGAACACCATGATCCTCCCTTACTTGGTCATGTAGGTATCAGACGCACTAAGGAATTAGTAAGCAGAACTTACTGGTGGCCATCCATGGAAAATTCTATCAAGCTCTACATTCAGCAATGTATTACTTGCTCAGTATCCAAACCCGAGAGAAGACCTCCCTATGGACTCCTCATGCCTTTGGACATACCCAATTCACCCTGGGCTCACATTGGTATGGATTTTATCGTAGAATTACCACCAAGCTCTGGTTTCACCACCATTTTAGTCGTTACTGACCACTTTACTAAAATGGCACATTTTATTGCTTACCACAAGTTGCCTACTTCTTCAGAAACTGCACATTTGTTTCTGAACAACATTGTAAGGCATCACGGTTTACCGACTGTTTTGTTTACAGACAGAGGTAGCCAATTTACCTCAAGGTTTTGGAAGACACTCACTACAAGTCTGCAAATTGAACAACGGCTAAGTACTGCTTTCCACCCACAAACGAACGGACAAACTGAAAGATTGAACCAATGGCTCGAACAATACTTACGTTGCTACTGCTCATACCATCAACATAAATGGTCATCTTTTCTTGCTATGGCAGAATTTTCCTACAATAACACTATCAACAGTACCACCAATTACTCTCCCTTTTTTGCTAATTATGGGTTCAATCCTAGATTCAATTTTCAGCATTCCTCTTCTGAAAATACACCATCTGTTGACGAATTACTACAACGCCTATCTGAAAACTTCCATCATCTATCTACTAACATACAACATGCACAAGCATCTCAGAAAAAGTATTATGACTTAAGACGTAGAGTTGCTCCAAAGTATGAAGTAGGAGACTTCGTGTGGTTGTCAACCAAAAATATCAAGTTACATCTTCCCAAGAAGAAATTGGCTAGTCTATTCATAGGCCCATTCAAGATCACTCACATAGTAAATGAGAATGCAGTTACCTTGGATCTACCTGATAATTTGGTAATACACCCTACCTTCCATGTCTCTTTACTGAAGCCTTATACGGGTCGACACCCTCCTACTCCTCTCCTTCCTCCTGATCCGGTATGCCTGGACACTAACATGTACGAAGTTCAGGATCTCTTGGATTCAAGATATTATAATGGTGAACTTCAGTATCTAGTGAGATGGAAAGGGTTTTCATCTGAAGAAGACTCTTGGGAGCCTCATACTCATATTGATGCTACAAGGCTTGTTGCACGTTTCCATAGACGTTTTCCCCACAGACCAAAACATCCAGCCGTGGTCGGCTTGCTTGAGGGGGGGGACGTGTAAGGTTTCCACTCCTGGTTTTCCTTTTTTCTTCTACAGCTCACCTTACACCTCTATTTAAGTCATGTCTCCGCCCCAAACAAGTGCTTAGTTATTAACTTCATATCAGCTAAGCTCTATGCATCTATTTCTTAACCTGTGCATTATTTCATGATTTGAAGATATTTGCTACTTCAAGTTATTGGATTACAATTACCAGCAGGAACTGTTACTACAAACTGCTACCCAGTGAACGAATTTATTTCATCTAAGTTACTTTTACTCTGAGGATTGGATCTTTTTCATCAGACACCTGCAAGCAGTACAAACCGGGACTTTCAAGGAATAACCGCAAGTAACATAAAATCTTAAGTTGCTGCCACACAGTTAACTGATATAAATTGCTGCAATTGTTATCATATTGCTACTTCTGTTTCAATATAACTTTTTGTAACAAACCAATTTCACTATAACGCTAAGGAACAGCTCTGACGTCATCAGCAGGGGAACTCCTGTGTACTTGACACGCCCCTGTCAGCAGCTGCAGATTTCTGTGTTCTCTCTCACTACATATTACTCGGTTACTACTACAATAAGGTTAACGGTGGTTAGTCCACATAACTCTTGCTACCTATTTAAACAAAGGTCTCAATATTGAAATTCACTGCTTATCAATCCTGAATATTATTTCAGAAATCTTGTACTTCATTTTCAGTTATATTTTGAAATATTGCTACACATTAATTGTAGCTTATCACTACAAATATATATTCATACTTCAATTCATCATATATTAAAACTCACTCTGAATCATCACAGCCTATGCTGAAATAATAGTCTGTATTTCAAAGTGAAACATTCACACTTTAAGGCAGTTGAGATCCAACATAATAAAACTCATTACAGCTTATCAGATATTGTATTACTAGTTGTATGTTTATCAGATATTGTATTACTAGTTGTATGCTTATCAGATATTGTATTACTAGTTGTATGTTTATCAGATATTGTATTACTAGTTGTATGCTTATCAGATATTGTATTACTAGTTGTATGCTTATCAGATATTGTATTACTAGTTGTATGCTTATCAGATATTGTATTACTAGTTGTATGTTTATCAGATATCTGCAAAGACTGATATTCTCAATTATTCAATATTAGATCAAGATACATTACACTCTTTTAGACATCACACCTTATTATTTTTTCGACTTTCTATGCTCATCTCAGCTCTTATTAGCCACTATTTCCTATAACATTATATTTCCTATAACATTATATTTCCTATATCATTATATTTCCTATAACATTATATTTCCTATATCATTATATTTCCTATATCATTATATTTCATATAACATTATATTTCCTATAACATTATATTTCCTATAACATTATATTTCCTATATCATTATATTTCCTATAACATTATATTTCCTATATCATTATATTTCCTATATCATTATATTTCCTATAACATTATATTTCCTATAACATTATATTTCCTATATCATTATATTTCCTATAACATTATATTTCCTATAACATATTTCCTATAACATTATATTTCCTATAACATTATATTTCCTATAACATTATATTTCCTATATCATTATATTTCCTATAACATTATATTTCCTATAACATTATATTTCCTATATCATTATATTTCCTATATCATTATATTTCCTATAACATTATATTTCCTATATCATTATATTTCCTATAACATTATATTTCCTATATCATTATATTTCCTATAACATTATATTTCCTATATCATTATATTTCCTATAACATTATATTTCCTATATCATTATATTTCCTATAACATTATATTTCCTATAACATTATATTTCCTATATCATTATATTTCCTATAACATTATATTTCCTATATCATTATATTTCCTATATCATTATATTTCCTATAACATTATATTTCCTATAACATTATATTTCCTATATCATTATATTTCCTATATCATTATATTTCCTATATCATTATATTTCCTATAACATTATATTTCCTATAACATTATATTTCCTATAACATTATATTTCCTATAACATTATATTTCCTATATCATTATATTTCCTATAACATTATATTTCCTATAACATTATATTTCCTATATCATTATATTTCCTATATCATTATATTTCCTATAACATTATATTTCCTATATCATTATATTTCCTATATCATTATATTTCCTATAACATTATATTTCCTATATCATTATATTTCCTATATCATTATATTTCCTATATCATTATATTTCCTATATCATTATATTTCATATAACATTATATTTCCTATATCATTATATTTCATATAACATTATATTTCCTATATCATTATATTTCATATAACATTATATTTCCTATATCATTATATTTCCTATATCATTATATTTCATATAACATTATATTTCCTATATCATTATATTTCCTATAACATTATATTTCCTATATCATTATATTTCATATAACATTATATTTCCTATATCATTATATTTCCTATATCATTATATTTCCTATATCATTATATTTCCTATATCATTATATTTCATATAACATTATATTTCCTATATCATTATATTTCCTATAACATTATATTTCCTATATCATTATATTTCCTATAACATTATATTTCCTATATCATTATATTTCCTATATCATTATATTTCCTATAACATTATATTTCCTATAACATTATATTTCCTATAACATTATATTTCCTATAACATTATATTTCCTATATCATTATATTTCCTATATCATTATATTTCCTATAACATTATATTTCCTATAACATTATATTTCCTATATCATTATATTTCCTATAACATTATATTTCCTATAACATTATATTTCCTATATCATTATATTTCCTATAACATTATATTTCCTATATCATTATATTTCCTATATCATTATATTTCCTATATCATTATATTTCCTATAACATTATATTTCCTATATCATTATATTTCCTATATCACTATATTTCCTATAACATTATATTTCCTATAACATTATATTTCCTATAACATTATATTTCCTATAACATTATATTTCCTATATCATTATATTTCCTATAACATTATATTTCCTATAACATTATATTTCCTATATCATTATATTTCCTATAACATTATATTTCCTATATCATTATATTTCCTATAACATTATATTTCCTATATCATTATATTTCATATAACATTATATTTCCTATATCATTATATTTCCTATAACATTATATTTCCTATAACATTATATTTCCTATAACATTATATTTCCTATAACATTATATTTCCTATATCATTATATTTCCTATATCATTATATTTCCTATATCATTATATTTCATATAACATTATATTTCCTATATCATTATATTTCCTATAACATTATATTTCCTATATCATTATATTTCATATAACATTATATTTCCTATAACATTATATTTCCTATAACATTATATTTCCTATATCATTATATTTCCTATAACATTATATTTCCTATAACATTATATTTCCTATATCATTATATTTCCTATAACATTATATTTCCTATAACATTATATTTCCTATATCATTATATTTCCTATAACATTATATTTCCTATATCATTATATTTCCTATAACATTATATTTCCTATATCATTATATTTCCTATAACATTATATTTCCTATATCATTATATTTCCTATATCATTATATTTCCTATAACATTATATTTCCTATAACATTATATTTCCTATATCATTATATTTCATATAACATTATATTTCCTATATCATTATATTTCCTATATCATTATATTTCCTATATCATTATATTTCCTATAACATTATATGTTTGTTAGCACATGCAGTGATCTACAATAGACAGTGTTGCATTTTTCACATTGCTACAAAGTAGCCTTAAGGCACTCCTTTTTTTTCTTTCCTTTTGTATATATGTTACTTTATTATATACAAGTAGCTATATGTTCTGACATTTATTTCACAAACCACTTATTTCTAGCACACTGCACGATCGCACGCAGTGGAGCCTTTATGATTTATTTCTCTATTGTTTAATTTTTATTTTATTTTTTACATTTTGCACCTTCTGTTGATTTGTGTATAACCGTTTAATAAGTTTCTCAAGCACGTGCTCTTGCTTATAATTGAATATAACAGTTATAACTGATAAAATATGCGCATCCTGTAACTGCACATGGTCAGACATATTGCCAGGTACTGTATGCATGTTCTATATAAAGTTACACTTGCATATATAATACATTTCTACGCCGCACTTAAGCCACTCTTATGAAGACGGCGCTCCTACTTTGCACTTTGTTTATTTATATTAGGAATGATTGTGTTGGGCTATCGTTCACCTCCAGTGAACCTGTGCGGTCTTGTCACAAGGCGCAGAACACTAAAATTCTTTGTCAACACGTACATACAGTCACACAAACTCACGTACATACAGTCACATAAACTCACGTACATACAGTCACATAAACTCACGTACATACAGTCACATAAACTCACGTCATACAGTCACACAAACTCACATACATACAGTCACATAAACTCATGTACATACAGTCACACAAACTCACGTACATACAGTCACACAAACTCACGTACATACAGTCACACAAACTCACGTACATACAGTCACACAAGCTCACGTACATACAGTCACACAAGCTCACGTACATACAGTCACACAAACTCACGTACATACAGTCACACAAACTCACGTACATATAGTCACACAAACTCACGTACATACAGTCACATAAACTCACGTACATACAGTCACATAAACTCACGTCATACAGTCACACAAACTCACATACATACAGTCACATAAACTCATGTACATACAGTCACACAAACTCACGTACATACAGTCACACAAACTCACGTACATACAGTCACACAAACTCACGTACATACAGTCACACAAGCTCACGTACATACAGTCACACAAGCTCACGTACATACAGTCACACAAACTCACGTACATACAGTCACACAAACTCACGTACATATAGTCACACAAACTCACCTACATACAGTCACATAAACTCGCCTACATACAGTCACATAAACACACATTCATACAGTCACAAAAACTCACGTACATACAGTCACATAAACTCACGTACATACAGTCACATAAGCTCACGTACATACAGTCACATAAACTCACATACATACAGTCACATAAGCTCACGTACATACAGTCACATAAGCTCACGTACATACAGTCACATAAACACACACATACATAGTCACATACGTACATACTGTCACATAAACTCACATACATACAGTCACATAAGCTCACGTACATACAGTCACATAAGCTCACGTACATACAGTCACATAAACTCACATACATACAGTCACATAAACTCACGTACATACAGTCACATAAGCTCACGTACATACAGTCACATAAACACACACATACATAGTCACATACGTACATACTGTCACATAAGCTCACGTACATACAGTCACATAAACACACACATACATAGTCACATACGTACATACTGTCACATAAGCTCACGTACATACAGTCACATAAACACACACATACATAGTCACATACGTACATACTAGCACATAAGCTCACGTACATACAGTCACATAAACACACACATACATAGTCACATACGTACATACTGTCACATAAGTTCACGTACATACTGTCACATAAACACACACATACATAGTCACATACATACATACAGTCACATAAACACACACATACATAGTCACATACGTACATACAGTCACATAAACACACACATACATAGTCACATACGTACATACAGTCACATAAACACACACATACATAGTCACATACGTACATACAGTCACATGAACTCACATTCATACTGTCACATAAGCTCACGTACATACAGTCACATAAACACACACATACATAGTCACATACATACATACAGTCACATAAACACACACATACACTCACAAGTACAAGCCATATTGCTCTAGCTAATCAATGGATGCTATCATAACAATAATTACACTGAAAATATGGCCTCCGTTCTGCTGGTGAGTAATTGTGTGCTAAATTGAAAATGTTAATTCAATTTCTTCCACACCATTGAACCTAATGTACTAAGCGGCTTGTACCAACTCAGTGGCTGTGTTTTTAGGCTCAGCATCAGCTGAATGTTTGCTGGCCCAGAATCCTATAGCCCTTGGCACATAACCTAGTAAATGCTGTGAGAAGCCCAGATATATGCAGGCATTAGCCCAAATGATGTGTAGCTGTACGGTGATGTGTACTGTACTTGCAGGCTTTGTGAGATGGGGTCTCCTCACTCTCCTATGTATATACAGGGGTATCAGACTGTGTGAGATGGGGGTCACCTATGTATACACCGGGGTATCAGACTGTGTGAGATGGGGGTCACCTATGTATACACCGGGGTATCAGACTGTGTGAGATGGGGGTCACCTATGTATACACCGGGGTATCAGACTGTGTGAGATGGGGGTCACCTATGTATACACCGGGGTATCAGACTGTGTGAGATGGGGGTCACCTATGTATATGCTGGGGTATCAAACTGTGTGAGATGGGGGTCACCTATGTATATACAGGGGTATCAGACTGTGTGAGATGGGGTCACCTATGTATATAAAGGGATATCAGACTGTGTGATATGGGGGTCACCTATGTATACACTGGGGTATCAGACTGTGTGAGATGGGGGTCACCTATGTATACCCCGGGGTATCAGACTGTGTGAGATGGGGGTCACCTATGTATATGCTGGGGTATCAGACTGTGTGAGATGGGGGTCACCTATGTATATGCTGTGGTATCAGACTGTGTGAGATGGGGGTCACCTATGTATATACAGGGATATCAGACTGTGTGAGATGGGGGTCACCTATGTATACACCGGGGTATCAGACTGTGTGAGATGGGGGTCACCTATGTATACACCGGGGTATCAGACTGTGTGAGATGGGGGTCACCTATGTATATGCTGGGGTATCAGACTGTGTGAGATGGGGGTCACCTATGTATATACAGGGGTATCAGACTGTGTGAGATGGGGTCACCTATGTATATAAAGGGATATCAGACTGTGTGAGATGGGGGTCACCTATGTATACACTGGGGTATCAGACTGTGTGAGATGGGGGTCACCTATGTATACACCGGGGTATCAGACTGTGTGAGATGGGGGTCACCTATGTATATGCTGGGGTATCAGACTGTGTGAGATGGGGGTCACCTATGTATATGCTGTGGTATCAGACTGTGTGAGATGGGGGTCACCTATGTATACACTGGGGTATCAGACTGTGTGAGATGGGGGTAACCTATGTATACACCGGGGTATCAGACTGTGTGAGATGGGGGTCACCTATGTATATAAAGGGGTATCAGACTGTATGAGATGGGGGTCACCTATGTATATGCTGGGGTATCAGACTGTGTGAGATGGGGGTCACCTATGTATACACTGGGGTATCAGACTGTGTGAGATGGGGGTCACCTATGTATAAGCTGGGGTATCAGACTGTGTGAGATGGGGGTCACCTATGTATACACCGGGGTATCAGACTGTGTGAGATGGGGGTCACCTATGTATATACAGGGGTATCAGACTGTGTGAGATGGGGGTCACCTATGTATACACCGGGGTATCAGACTGTGTGAGATGGGGTCACCTATGTATACACTGGGGTATCAGACTGTGTGAGATGGGGGTCACCTATGTATACACCGGGGTATCAGACTGTGTGAGATGGGGGTCACCTATGTATATACAGGGGTATCAGACTGTGTGAGATGGGGGTCACCTATGTATACACCGGGGTATCAGACTGTGTGAGATGGGGTCACCTATGTATACACCGGGGTATCAGACTGTGTGAGATGGGGGTCACCTATGTATATGCTGGGATATCAGACTGTGTGAGATGGGGGTCACCTATGTATACACTGGGGTATCAGACTGTGTGAGATGGGGGTCACCTATGTATACACCGGGGTATCAGACTGTGTGAGATGGGGGTCACCTATGTATATGCTGGGGTATCAGACTGAGTGAGATGGGGGTCACCTATGTATATGCTGTGGTATCAGACTGTGTGAGATGGGGGTCACCTATGTATACACTGGGGTATCAGACTGTGTGAGATGGGGGTCACCTATGTATACACCGGGGTATCAGACTGTGTGAGATGGGGGTCACCTATGTATACACCGGGGTATCAGACTGTGTGAGATGGGGGTCACCTATGTATATGCTGGGGTATCAGACTGTGTGAGATGGGGGTCACCTATGTATATGCTGGGGTATCAGACTGTGTGAGATGGGGGTCACCTATGTATACACTGGGGTATCAGACTGTGTGAGATGGGGGTCACCTATGTATATGCTGGGGTATCAGACTGTGTGAGATGGGGGTCACCTATGTATACACCGGGGTATCAGACTGTGTGAGATGGGGGTCACCTATGTATATACAGGGGTATCATACTGTGTGAGATGGGGGTCACCTATGTATACACCGGGGTATCAGACTGTGTGAGATGGGGTCACCTATGTATACACTGGGGTATCAGACTGTGTGAGATGGGGTCACCTATGTATTCACTGGGGTATCAGACTGTGTGAGATGGGGGTCACCTATGTATACACCGGGGTATCAGACTGTGTGAGATGGGGGTCACCTATGTATACACCGGGGTATCAGACTGTGTGAGATGGGGTCACCTATGTATACACCGGGGTATCAGACTGTGTGAGATGGGGGTCACCTATGTATATGCTGGGGTATCAGACTGTGTGAGATGGGGGTCACCTATGTATATGCTGGGGTATCAGACTGTGTGAGATGGGGGTCACCTATGTATACACCGGGGTATCAGACTGTGTGAGATGGGGGTCACCTATGTATACACCGGGGTATCAGACTGTGTGAGATGGGGGTCACCTATGTATACACTGGGGTATCAGACTGTGTGAGATGGGGGTCACCTATGTATATGCTGGGGTATCAGACTGTGTGAGATGGGGTCACCTATGTATATAAAGGGATATCAGACTGTGTGAGATGGGGGTCACCTATGTATACACCGGGGTATCAGACTGTGTGAGATGGGGGTCACCTATGTATATGCTGGGGTATCAGACTGTGTGAGATGGGGGTCACCTATGTATACACCGGGGTATCAGACTGTGTGAGATGGGGGTCACCTATGTATATGCTGTGGTATCAGACTGTGTGAGATGGGGTCACCTATGTATATGCTGGGGTATCAGACTGTGTGAGATGAGGGTCACCTATGTATATACAGGGGTATCAGACTGTGTGAGATGGGGGTCACCTATGTATACACCGGGGTATCAGACTGTGTGAGATGGGGGTCACCTATGTATATGCTGGGGATATCAGACTGTGTGAGATGGGGGTCACCTATGTATACACCGGGGTATCAGACTGTGTGAGATGGGGGTCACCTATGTATATGCTGGGGATATCAGACTGTGTGAGATGAGGGTCACCTATGTATATACAGGGGTATCAGACTGTGTGAGATGGGGGTCACCTATGTATATACAGGGGTATCAGACTGTGTGAGATGGGGGTCACCTATGTATATGCTGGGGTATCAGACTGTGTGAGATGAGGGTCACCTATGTATATGCTGGGGTATCAGACTGTGTGAGATGGGGGTCACCTATGTATATGCTGGGGTATCAGACTGTGTGAGATGAGGGTCACCTATGTATATGCTGGGGTATCAGACTGTGTGAGATGGGGGTCACCTATGTATATGCTGTGGTATCAGACTGTGTGAGATGGGGTCACCTATGTATATGCTGGGGTATCAGACTGTGTGAGATGGGGGTCACCTATGTATATACAGGGGTATCAGACTGTGTGAGATGGGGTCTCCTCACTCTCCTATGTATATACAGGGGTATCAGACTGTGTGAGATGAGGGTCACTTATGTATATGCTGGGGTATCAGACTGTGTGAGATGGGGTCACCTATGTATATGCTGGGGTATCAGACTGTGTGAGATGAGGGTCACCTATGTATATACAGGGGTATCAGACTGTGTGAGATGGGGGTCACCTATGTATACACCGGGGTATCAGACTGTGTGAGATGGGGGTCACCTATGTATACACCGGGGTATCAGACTGTGTGAGATGGGGGTCACCTATGTATACACCGGGGTATCAGACTGTGTGAGATGGGGGTCACCTATGTATACACCGGGGTATCAGACTGTGTGAGATGGGGTCACCTATGTATATGCTGGGGTATCAGACTGTGTGAGATGGGGTCACCTATGTATATACAGGGGTATCAGACTGTGTGAGATGGGGATCACCTATGTATACACCGGGGTATCAGACTGTGTGAGATGGGGGTCACCTATGTATACACCGGGGTATCAGACTGTGTGAGATGGGGGTCACCTATGTATATGCTGTGGTATCAGACTGTGTGAGATGGGGGTCACCTATGTATATGCTGGGGTATCAGACTGTGTGAGATGGGGGTCACCTATGTATATACAGGGGTATCAGACTGTGTGAGATGGGGTCACCTATGTATATGCTGGGGTATCAGACTGTGTGAGATGGGGTCACCTATGTATATAAAGGGATATCAGACTGTGTGAGATGGGGGTCACCTATGTATATGCTGGGGTATCAGACTGTGTGAGATGAGGGTCACCTATGTATATGCTGGGGTATCAGACTGTGTGAGATGGGGGTCACCTATGTATATACAGGTATATCAGACTGTGTGAGATGGGGGTCACCTATGTATACACTGGGGTATCAGACTGTGTGAGATGGGGGTCACCTATGTATACACTGGGGTATCAGACTGTGTGAGATGAGGGTCACCTATGTATATGCTGGGGTATCAGACTGTGTGAGATGGGGGTCACCTATGTATACACTGGGGTATCAGACTGTGTGAGATGGGGGTCACCTATGTATACACTGGGGTATCAGACTGTGTGAGATGGGGGTCACCTATGTATATGCTGGGGTATCAGACTGTGTGAGATGGGGGTCACCTATGTATACACCGGGGTATCAGACTGTGTGAGATGGGGGTCACCTATGTATATACAGGGGTATCAGACTGTGTGAGATGGGGGTCACCTATGTATACACCGGGGTATCAGACTGTGTGAGATGGGGGTCACCTATGTATACACTGGGGTATCAGACTGTGTGAGATGGGGGTCACCTATGTATATGCTGGGGTATCAGACTGTGTGAGATGGGGGTCACCTATGTATACACCGGGGTATCAGACTGTGTGAGATGGGGGTCACCTATGTATATACAGGGGTATCAGACTGTGTGAGATGGGGGTCACCTATGTATACACCGGGGTATCAGACTGTGTGAGATGGGGGTCACCTATGTATATGCTGGGGTATCAGACTGTGTGAGATTGGGTCACCTATGTATATAAAGGGATATCAGACTGTGTGAGATGGGGGTCACCTATGTATATGCTGGGGTATCAGACTGTGTGAGATGGGGGTCACCTATGTATACACTGGGGTATCAGACTGTGTGAGATAGGGGTCACCTATGTATATGCTGGGGTATCAGACTGTGTGAGATGGGGGTCACCTATGTATATACAGGGGTATCAGACTGTGTGAGATGGGGGTCACCTATGTATATACAGGGATATCAGACTGTGTGAGATGGGGGTCACCTATGTATACACTGGGGTATCAGACTGTGTGAGATGGGGGTCACCTATGTATACACTGGGGTATCAAACTGTGTGAGATGGGGGTCACCTATGTATATGCTGGGGTATCAGACTGTGTGAGATGGGGGTCACCTATGTATATACAGGGGTATCAGACTGTGTGAGATGGGGGTCACCTATGTATATACAGGGATATCAGACTGTGTGAGATGGGGGTCACCTATGTATACACCGGCGTATCAGACTGTGTGAGATGGGGGTCACCTATGTATACACCGGGGTATCAGACTGTGTGAGATGGGGGTCACCTATGTATACACCGGGGTATCAGACTGTGTGAGATGGGGGTCACCTATGTATACACTGGGGTATCAGACTGTGTTAGATGAGGGTCACCTATGTATATGCTGGGGTATCAGACTGTGTGAGATGGGGGTCACCTATGTATATACAGGGGTATCAGACTGTGTGAGATGGGGGTCACCTATGTATACACTGGGGTATCAGACTGTGTGAGATGGGGGTCACCTATGTATACACTGGGGTATCAGACTGTGTGAGATGAGGGTCACCTATGTATATGCTGGGGTATCAGACTGTGTGAGATGGGGGTCACCTATGTATACACTGGGGTATCAGACTGTGTGAGATGGGGGTCACCTATGTATATGCTGGGGTATCAGACTGTGTGAGATGAGGGTCACCTATGTATACACTGGGGTATCAGACTGTGTGAGATGGGGGTCACCTATGTATATACAGGGGTATCAGACTGTGTGAGATGAGGGTCACCTATGTATACACCGGGGTATCAGACTGTGTGAGATGAGGGTCACCTATGTATATGCTGTGGTATCAGACTGTGTGAGATGGGGGTCACCTATGTATATGCTGTGGTATCAGACTGTGTGAGATGGGGGTCGCCTATGTATACACTGGGGTATCAGACTGTGTGAGATGGGGGTCACCTATGTATATACAGGGGTATCAGACTGTGTGAGATGAGGGTCACCTATGTATATGCTGGGGTATCAGACTGTGTGAGATGGGGGTCTCCTATGTATTTACTGGGGTATCAGACTGTGTGAGATGGGGGTCACCTATGTATATGCTGGGGATATCAGACTGTGTGAGATGGGGGTCACCTATGTATATGCTGTGGTATCAGACTGTGTGAGATGGGGGTCACCTATGTATATGCTGTGGTATCAGACTGTGTGAGATGGGGGTCACCTATGTATATGCTGTGGTATCAGACTGTGTGAGATGGGGGTCACCTATGTATACACTGGGGTATCAGACTGTGTGAGATGGGGGTCACCTATGTATATACAGGGGTATCAGACTGTGTGAGATGAGGGTCACCTATGTATATGCTGGGGTATCAGACTGTGTGAGATGGGGGTCTCCTATGTATATACAGGGGTATCAGACTGTGTGAGATGGGGGTCACCTATGTATATGCTGTGGTATCAGACTGTGTGAGATGGGGGTCACCTATGTATATACTGGGGTATCAGACTGTGTGAGATGGGGGTCACCTATGTATATACAGGGGTATCAGACTGTGTGAGATGAGGGTCACCTATGTATATGCTGGGGTATCAGACTGTGTGAGATGGGGGTCTCCTATGTATATACAGGGGTATCAGACTGTGTGAGATGGGGGTCACCTATGTATATGCTGGGGATATCAGACTGTGTGAGATGAGGGTCACCTATGTATATGCTGGGGATATCAGACTGTGTGAGATGAGGGTCACCTATGTATATGCTGTGGTATCAGACTGTGTGAGATGGGGGTCACCTATGTATATGCTGGGGATATCAGACTGTGTGAGATGAGGGTCTCCTATGTATATGCTGGGGTATCAGACTGTGTGAGATGGGGGTCACCTATGTATATGCTGGGGAATGAGACTGTGTGAGATGGGGGTCACCTATGTATATACAGGGGTATCAGACTGTGTGAGATGGGGGTCACCTATGTATATACTGGGGTATCAGACTCTGTGAGATGGGGGTCACCTATGTATACACCGGGGTATCAGACTGTGTGAGATGAGGGTCACCTATGTATATGCTGGGGATATCAGACTGTGTGAGATGGGGGTCACCTATGTATATGCTGGGGATATCAGACTGTGTGAGATGAGGGTCACCTATGTATATGCTGTGGTATCAGACTGTGTGAGATGGGGGTCACCTATGTATACACTGGGGTATCAGACTGTGTGAGATGGGGGTCACCTATGTATATACTGGGGATATCAGACTGTGTGAGATGGGGGTCACCTATGTATATACTGGGGATATCAGACTGTGTGAGATGAGGGTCACCTATGTATATGCTGGGGATATCAGACTGTGTGAGATGGGGTCACCTATGTATATGCTGGGGTATCAGACTGTGTGAGATGGGGTCACCTATGTATACACTGGGGTATCAGACTGTGTGAGATGGGGGTCACCTATGTATATGCTGTGGTATCAGACTGTGTGAGATGGGGGTCACCTATGTATATACAGGGATATCAGACTGTGTGAGATGAGGGTCACCTATGTATATGCTGGGGTATCAGACTGTGTGAGATGGGGGTCACCTATGTATATGCTGTGGTATCAGACTGTGTGAGATGGGGTCACCTATGTATATGCTGGGGTATCAGACTGTGTGAGATGAGGGTCACCTATGTATATGCTGTGGTATCAGACTGTGTGAGATGGGGTCACCTATGTATATGCTGGGGATATCAGACTGTGTGAGATGAGGGTCACCTATGTATATGCTGTGGTATCAGACTGTGTGAGATGGGGTCACCTATGTATATGCTGGGGATATCAGACTGTGTGAGATGAGGGTCACCTATGTATATGCTGTGGTATCAGACTGTGAGATGGGGGTCACCTATGTATATACAGGGATATCAGACTGTGTGAGATGAGGGTCACCTATGTATATGCTGGGATATCAGACTGTGTGAGATGAGGGTCACCTATGTATATGCTGTGGTATCAGACTGTGTGAGATGGGGGTCACCTATGTATATGCTGGGGATATCAGACTGTGTGAGATGAGGGTAACCTATGTATATGCTGTGGTATCAGACTGTGTGAGATGGGGTCACCTATGTATATGCTGGGGATATCAGACTGTGTGAGATGAGGGTCACCTATGTATATGCTGGGGATATCAGACTGTGTGAGATGAGTCACCTATGTATATGCTGTGGTATCAGACTGTGTGAGATGGGGGTCACCTATGTATATATAGGGGTATCAGACTGTGTGAGATGGGGGTCACCTATGTATATGCTGGGGTATCAGACTGTGTGAGATGGGGGTCACCTATGTATATACAGGGATATCAGACTGTGTGAGATGGGGGTCACCTATGTATATACAGGAGTATCAGACTGTGGGAGATGGGGGTCTCCTATGTATATGCTGGGGTATCAGACTGTGTGAGATGAGGGTCACCTATTTATATGCTGGGGTATCAGACTGTGTGAGATGGGGGTCACCTATGTATATACAGGGGTATCAGACTGTGTGAGATGGGGGTCACCTATGTATATGCTGGGGTATCAGACTGTGTGAGATGGGGGTCACCTATGTATATACAGGGATATCAGACTGTGTGAGATGGGGGTCACCTATGTATATACAGGAGTATCAGACTGTGGGAGATGGGGGTCTCCTATGTATATGCTGGGGTATCAGACTGTGTGAGATGAGGGTCACCTATTTATATGCTGGGGTATCAGACTGTGTGAGATGAGGGTCACCTATGTATATGCTGGGGTATCAGACTGTGTGAGATGAGGGTCACCTATGTATATGCTGGGGTATCAGACTGTGTGAGATGAGGGTCACCTATTTATATGCTGGGGTATCAGACTGTGTGAGATGGGGTCACCTATGTATATGCTGGGGTATCAGACTGTGTGACATGACGGTCACCTATGTATATGCTGGGGTATCAGACTGTGTGAGATGAGGGTCACCTATGTATATACTGGGGTATCAGACTGTGTGAGATGGGGATCACCTATGTATATGCTGTGGTATCAGACTGTGTGAGATGGGGGTCACCTATGTATATGCTGGGGTATCAGACTGTGTGAGATGGGGTCACCTATGTATATACAGGGGTATCAGACTGTGTGAGATGGGGGTCACCTATGTATATACAGGGGTATCAGACTGTGTGAGATGGGGGTCACCTATGTATATGCTGGGGTATCAGACTGTGTGAGATGAGGGTCACATATGTATATGCTGTGGTATCAGACTGTGTGAGATGGGGGTCACCTATGTATATGCTGGGGTATCAGACTGTGTGAGATGGGGGTCACCTATGTATATACAGGGGTATCAGACTGTGTGAGATGGGGTCACCTATGTATATGCTGGGGTATCAGACTGTGTGAGATGGGGGTCACCTATGTATATACAGGGGTATCAGACTGTGTGAGATGGGGTCACCTATGTATATGCTGGGGTATCAGACTGTGTGAGATGGGGGTCACCTATGTATATACAGGGGTATCAGACTGTGTGAGATGGGGGTCACCTATGTATACACCGGGGTATCAGACTGTGTGAGATGGGGGTCACCTATGTATACACTGGGGTATCAGACTGTGTGAGATGGGGGTCACCTATGTATATGCTGGGGTATCAGACTGTGTGAGATGGGGGTCACCTATGTATACACCGGGGTATCAGACTGTGTGAGATGGGGGTCACCTATGTATATACAGGGGTATCAGACTGTGTGAGATGGGGGTCACCTATGTATACACCGGGGTATCAGACTGTGTGAGATGGGGGTCACCTATGTATATGCTGGGGTATCAGACTGTGTGAGATTGGGTCACCTATGTATATAAAGGGATATCAGACTGTGTGAGATGGGGGTCACCTATGTATATGCTGGGGTATCAGACTGTGTGAGATGGGGGTCACCTATGTATACACTGGGGTATCAGACTGTGTGAGATGGGGGTCACCTATGTATATGCTGGGGTATCAGACTGTGTGAGATGGGGGTCACCTATGTATATACAGGGGTATCAGACTGTGTGAGATGGGGGTCACCTATGTATATACAGGGATATCAGACTGTGTGAGATGGGGGTCACCTATGTATACACTGGGGTATCAGACTGTGTGAGATGGGGGTCACCTATGTATACACTGGGGTATCAGACTGTGTGAGATGGGGGTCACCTATGTATATGCTGGGGTATCAGACTGTGTGAGATGGGGGTCACCTATGTATATACAGGGGTATCAGACTGTGTGAGATGGGGGTCACCTATGTATATACAGGGATATCAGACTGTGTGAGATGGGGGTCACCTATGTATACACCGGCGTATCAGACTGTGTGAGATGGGGGTCACCTATGTATACACCGGGGTATCAGACTGTGTGAGATGGGGGTCACCTATGTATACACCGGGGTATCAGACTGTGTGAGATGGGGGTCACCTATGTATACACTGGGGTATCAGACTGTGTTAGATGAGGGTCACCTATGTATATGCTGGGGTATCAGACTGTGTGAGATGGGGGTCACCTATGTATATACAGGGGTATCAGACTGTGTGAGATGGGGGTCACCTATGTATACACTGGGGTATCAGACTGTGTGAGATGGGGGTCACCTATGTATACACTGGGGTATCAGACTGTGTGAGATGAGGGTCACCTATGTATATGCTGGGGTATCAGACTGTGTGAGATGGGGGTCACCTATGTATACACTGGGGTATCAGACTGTGTGAGATGGGGGTCACCTATGTATATGCTAGGGTATCAGACTGTGTGAGATGAGGGTCACCTATGTAT
Organism: Bombina bombina; assembly: GCF_027579735.1. NCBI lineage: Eukaryota > Metazoa > Chordata > Amphibia > Anura > Bombinatoridae > Bombina > Bombina bombina. The sequence continues at coordinate 45,250 of NC_069508.1, read as the reverse complement.
ACACTGGGGTATCAGACTGTGTGAGATGGGGGTCACCTATGTATATACAGGGGTATCAGACTGTGTGAGATGAGGGTCACCTATGTATACACCGGGGTATCAGACTGTGTGAGATGAGGGTCACCTATGTATATGCTGTGGTATCAGACTGTGTGAGATGGGGGTCACCTATGTATATGCTGTGGTATCAGACTGTGTGAGATGGGGGTCGCCTATGTATACACTGGGGTATCAGACTGTGTGAGATGGGGGTCACCTATGTATATACAGGGGTATCAGACTGTGTAAGATGAGGGTCACCTATGTATATGCTGGGGTATCAGACTGTGTGAGATGGGGGTCTCCTATGTATTTACTGGGGTATCAGACTGTGTGAGATGGGGGTCACCTATGTATATGCTGGGGATATCAGACTGTGTGAGATGGGGGTCACCTATGTATATGCTGTGGTATCAGACTGTGTGAGATGGGGGTCACCTATGTATATGCTGTGGTATCAGACTGTGTGAGATGGGGGTCACCTATGTATATGCTGTGGTATCAGACTGTGTGAGATGGGGGTCACCTATGTATACACTGGGGTATCAGACTGTGTGAGATGGGGGTCACCTATGTATATACAGGGGTATCAGACTGTGTGAGATGAGGGTCACCTATGTATATGCTGGGGTATCAGACTGTGTGAGATGGGGGTCTCCTATGTATATACAGGGGTATCAGACTGTGTGAGATGGGGGTCACCTATGTATATGCTGTGGTATCAGACTGTGTGAGATGGGGGTCACCTATGTATACACTGGGGTATCAGACTGTGTGAGATGGGGGTCACCTATGTATATACAGGGGTATCAGACTGTGTGAGATGGGGGTCACCTATGTATATGCTGGGGTATCAGACTGTGTGAGATGGGGGTCTCCTATGTATATACAGGGGTATCAGACTGTGTGAGATGGGGGTCACCTATGTATATGCTGGGGATATCAGACTGTGTGAGATGAGGGTCACCTATGTATATGCTGGGGATATCAGACTGTGTGAGATGAGGGTCACCTATGTATATGCTGTGGTATCAGACTGTGTGAGATGGGGGTCACCTATGTATATGCTGGGGATATCAGACTGTGTGAGATGAGGGTCTCCTATGTATATGCTGGGGTATCAGACTGTGTGAGATGGGGGTCACCTATGTATATGCTGGGGAATGAGACTGTGTGAGATGGGGGTCACCTATGTATATACAGGGGTATCAGACTGTGTGAGATGGGGGTCACCTATGTATATACTGGGGTATCAGACTCTGTGAGATGGGGGTCACCTATGTATACACCGGGGTATCAGACTGTGTGAGATGAGGGTCACCTATGTATATGCTGGGGATATCAGACTGTGTGAGATGGGGGTCACCTATGTATATGCTGGGGATATCAGACTGTGTGAGATGAGGGTCACCTATGTATATGCTGTGGTATCAGACTGTGTGAGATGGGGGTCACCTATGTATACACTGGGGTATCAGACTGTGTGAGATGGGGGTCACCTATGTATATACTGGGGATATCAGACTGTGTGAGATGGGGGTCACCTATGTATATACTGGGGATATCAGACTGTGTGAGATGAGGGTCACCTATGTATATGCTGGGGATATCAGACTGTGTGAGATGGGGTCACCTATGTATATGCTGGGGTATCAGACTGTGTGAGATGGGGTCACCTATGTATACACTGGGGTATCAGACTGTGTGAGATGGGGGTCACCTATGTATATGCTGTGGTATCAGACTGTGTGAGATGGGGGTCACCTATGTATATACAGGGATATCAGACTGTGTGAGATGAGGGTCACCTATGTATATGCTGGGGTATCAGACTGTGTGAGATGGGGGTCACCTATGTATATGCTGTGGTATCAGACTGTGTGAGATGGGGTCACCTATGTATATGCTGGGGTATCAGACTGTGTGAGATGAGGGTCACCTATGTATATGCTGTGGTATCAGACTGTGTGAGATGGGGTCACCTATGTATATGCTGGGGATATCAGACTGTGTGAGATGAGGGTCACCTATGTATATGCTGTGGTATCAGACTGTGTGAGATGGGGTCACCTATGTATATGCTGGGGATATCAGACTGTGTGAGATGAGGGTCACCTATGTATATGCTGTGGTATCAGACTGTGAGATGGGGGTCACCTATGTATATACAGGGATATCAGACTGTGTGAGATGAGGGTCACCTATGTATATGCTGGGATATCAGACTGTGTGAGATGAGGGTCACCTATGTATATGCTGTGGTATCAGACTGTGTGAGATGGGGGTCACCTATGTATATGCTGGGGATATCAGACTGTGTGAGATGAGGGTAACCTATGTATATGCTGTGGTATCAGACTGTGTGAGATGGGGTCACCTATGTATATGCTGGGGATATCAGACTGTGTGAGATGAGGGTCACCTATGTATATGCTGGGGATATCAGACTGTGTGAGATGAGTCACCTATGTATATGCTGTGGTATCAGACTGTGTGAGATGGGGGTCACCTATGTATATATAGGGGTATCAGACTGTGTGAGATGGGGGTCACCTATGTATATGCTGGGGTATCAGACTGTGTGAGATGGGGGTCACCTATGTATATACAGGGATATCAGACTGTGTGAGATGGGGGTCACCTATGTATATACAGGAGTATCAGACTGTGGGAGATGGGGGTCTCCTATGTATATGCTGGGGTATCAGACTGTGTGAGATGAGGGTCACCTATTTATATGCTGGGGTATCAGACTGTGTGAGATGGGGGTCACCTATGTATATACAGGGGTATCAGACTGTGTGAGATGGGGGTCACCTATGTATATGCTGGGGTATCAGACTGTGTGAGATGGGGGTCACCTATGTATATACAGGGATATCAGACTGTGTGAGATGGGGGTCACCTATGTATATACAGGAGTATCAGACTGTGGGAGATGGGGGTCTCCTATGTATATGCTGGGGTATCAGACTGTGTGAGATGAGGGTCACCTATTTATATGCTGGGGTATCAGACTGTGTGAGATGAGGGTCACCTATGTATATGCTGGGGTATCAGACTGTGTGAGATGAGGGTCACCTATGTATATGCTGGGGTATCAGACTGTGTGAGATGAGGGTCACCTATTTATATGCTGGGGTATCAGACTGTGTGAGATGGGGTCACCTATGTATATGCTGGGGTATCAGACTGTGTGACATGACGGTCACCTATGTATATGCTGGGGTATCAGACTGTGTGAGATGAGGGTCACCTATGTATATACTGGGGTATCAGACTGTGTGAGATGGGGATCACCTATGTATATGCTGTGGTATCAGACTGTGTGAGATGGGGGTCACCTATGTATATGCTGGGGTATCAGACTGTGTGAGATGGGGTCACCTATGTATATACAGGGGTATCAGACTGTGTGAGATGGGGGTCACCTATGTATATACAGGGGTATCAGACTGTGTGAGATGGGGGTCACCTATGTATATGCTGGGGTATCAGACTGTGTGAGATGAGGGTCACATATGTATATGCTGTGGTATCAGACTGTGTGAGATGGGGGTCACCTATGTATATGCTGGGGTATCAGACTGTGTGAGATGGGGGTCACCTATGTATATACAGGGGTATCAGACTGTGTGAGATGGGGTCACCTATGTATATGCTGGGGTATCAGACTGTGTGAGATGGGGGTCACCTATGTATATACAGGGGTATCAGACTGTGTGAGATGGGGTCACCTATGTATATGCTGGGGTATCAGACTGTGTGAGATGGGGGTCACCTATGTATATACAGGGGTATCAGACTGTGTGAGATGGGGGTCACCTATGTATATACAGGGGTATCAGACTGTGTGAGATGGGGGTCACCTATGTATACACTGGGGTATCAGACTGTGTGAGATGGGGGTCACCTATGTATACGCTGGGGTATCAGACTGTGTGAGATGGGGGTCACCTATGTATACACTGGGGTATCAGACTGTGTGAGATGGGGGTCACCTATGTATATGCTGTGGTATCAGACTGTGTGAGATGGGGTCACTTATGTATATGCTGGGGTATCAGATTGTGTGAGATGGGGGTCACCTATGTATATACAGGGGTATCAGACTGTGTGAGATGAGGGTCACCTATGTATATGCTGTGGTATCAGACTGTGTGAGATGAGGGTCACCTATCTATATGCTGTAGTATCAGACTGTATGAGATGAGGGTCGCCTATGTATATGCTGTGGATATCAGACTGTGTGAGATGGGGGTCACCTATGTATATACAGGGATATCAGACTGTGTGAGATCGGGGTCACCTATGTATACACTGGGGTATCAGACTGTGTGAGATGGGGGTCACCTATCTATACGCTGGGGTATCAGACTGTGTGAGATGGGGGTCACCTATGCATACACTGGGGTATCAGACTGTGTGAGATGGGGGTCACCTATGTATATGCTGTGGTATCAGACTGTGTGAGATGGGGTCACCTATGTATATGCTGGGGTATCAGACTGTATGAGATGGGGGTCACCTATGTATATACAGGGGTATCAGACTGTGTGAGATGAGGGTCACCTATGTATATGCTGTGGTATCAGACTGTGTGAGATGAGGGTCACCTATGTATATGCTGTGGTATCAGACTGTGTGAGATGAGGGTCACCTATGTATATGCTGGGGATATCAGACTGTGTGAGATGGGGGTCACCTATGTATATGCTGGGGTATCAGACTGTGTGAGATGAGGGTCACCTATGTATATGCTGGGGATATCAGACTGTTTGAGATGGGGGTCACCTATGTATATGCTGGGGTATCAGACTGTGTGAGATGGGGGTCACCTATGTATATGCTGGGATATCAGAATGTGTGAGATGGGGGTCACCTATGTATATGCTGGGGTATCAGACTGTGTGAGATGGGGGTCACCTATGTATATACAGGGATATCAGACTGTGTGAGATGAGGGTCACCTATGTATATGCTGGGGTATCAGACTGTGTGAGATGGGGGTCACCTATGTATATGCTGGGGTATCAGACTGTGTAAGATGGGGTCTCCTATGTATTTACCGGGGTATCAGACTGTGTGAGATGGGGGTCACCTATGTATACACTGGGGTATCAGACTGTGTGAGATGGGGGTCACCTATGTATACACTGGGGGTTTATAGTAAGAATAATAACATATTGGGGGATCAAGTAAACCATTTGGTTGTCCTTGTGCTGCTAGTATGATGGGATCAGGTGAGCTATTAACATTATTTGCAGTAGGGTGGAGTTATAATTGGATACATTATGGGTATTTCTTGTGCACATTTACCCAGTGAGGGGATCAAGTCAGTCATTAGGGTTACTTGGAGTGGGGCAGGTCAAGGTTAGGGCTAATATTCTATAAGGTACCTAGGTACTATAGGCTAGAGTTAATATTCTATAAGGTACCTAAGAACTATTAGCTAAGGTTAATATTCTATAAGGTACCAACGTACTATAGGCTAGGGTTACTATTCTGTAAGGTGCCTAAGTACTATAGGCTACGATTAATATTCTGTAAGGTACCTAAGTACTATAGGCTAGGGTTAATATTCTATAAGGTACCTACGTACTATAGACTAGGGTTAATATTCTATAAGGTACCTACGTACTATATGCTAGGGTTAATATTCTATAAGGTACCTACGTTCTATAGGCTAGGGTTAATATTCTATAAGGTGCCTAAGTACTACAGGCTACGGTTAATATTCTGTAAGGTACCTACGTACTATAGACTAGGGTTAATATTCTATAAGGTACCTACGTACTATATGCTAGGGTTAATATTCTATAAGGTACCTACGTACTATAGACTAGGGTTAATATTCTATAAGGTACCTACGTACTATATGCTAGGGTTAATATTCTATAAGGTACCTACGTTCTATAGGCTAGGGTTAATATTCTATAAGGTACCTAAGAACTATAAGCTAGGGTTAATATTCTATAAGGTACCTAACTACTCTAGACGAGGGTTAATATTCTATAAGCTACCTAAGAACTATTAGCTAAGGTTAATATTCTATAAGGTACTTACGTTCTATAGGCTAGGGTTAATATTCTATAAGGTGCCTAAGTACTACAGGCTACGGTTAATATTCTATAAGGTACCTACGTACTATATGCTAGGTTTAATATTCTATAAGGTACCCACGTACTATAGACTAGGGTTAATAGTCTATAAGGTACCTACATACTATATGCTAGGGTTAATATTCTATAAGGTACCTACGTTCTATAGGCTAGGGTTAATATTCTATAAGGTACCTAAGAACTATAAGCTAGGGTTAATATTCTATAAGGTACCTAACTACTCTAGACGAGGGTTAATATTCTATAAGGTACCTAAGAACTATTAGCTAAGGTTAATATTCTATAAGGTACTTACGTTCTATAGGCTAAGGTTAATATTCTATAAGGTGCCTAAGTACTATAAGCTAGGGTTAATATTCTATAAGGTACCAACGCACTATATGCTAGGGTTAATATTCTATAAGGTGCCTAAGTACTATAAGCTAGGGTTAAAATTCTATAAGGTACCTACGTTCTATAGGCTAGGGTTAATATTCTATTAGGTATCTAAATGCTATAGGCGAGGGTTAATATTCTATAAGGTACCGAAGAACTATAAGCTAGGGTTAATATTCTATAAGGTACCTACGTTCTATAGGCTAGGGTTAACATTCTATAAGGTACCTAAGTACTATAGGCTAGGGTTAATATTCTATAAGGTACCTACGTTCTATAGGCTAGGGTTAATATTCTATAAGGTACCTAACTACTCTAGACGAGGGTTAATATTCTATAAGGTATCTAAATGCTATAGGTGAGGGTTAATATTCTATAAGGTACCTATGTTCTATAGGCTAGGGATAATATTCTATAAGGTACCTAAGAACTATAAGCTAGGGTTAATATTCTATAAGGTACCTACGTTCTATAGGCTAGGGTTAACATTCTATAAGGTACCTAAGTACTATAGGCTAAGTTAATATTCTATTACGTACCTAGGTACTATAGGCTAGAGTTAATATTCTATAAGGTACCTAAGTACTATAGGCTAGAGTTAATATTCTATAAGGTACCTAAGAACTATAGGGTAAGGTTAATATTCTATAAGGTACCTAAATGCTACAGGCTAGGGTTAATATTCTATGTTAACTAAATGCTACAGGCTAGGGTTAATATTCTATAAGGTACCTAAGTACTATAGGCTATGGTTAATATTCTATAAGGTACCTACGTACTATATGCTAGGGTTAATATTCTATAAGGTACCTACGTACTATGGGCTAGGGTTAATATTCTATAAGGTACCTAAGTACTGTAGGCAATGATTAATAGTTTGCAGCAGGCTGTAGTGCCTAGTCACCAGGAGATGATATTACTATATATCTAATATCTGTGTAAATATGGTCAGGTCACCAGGCAACATCTGGTGTTGATATCATTTTGTGTTGTGGACGGCTCAGTATTTTGTCCTGGTGGTTAAAGACATTTGTGGATCTGTACGGTCACCACAGCTTGTTCTCTCACTTGTGTCCCTTTTACCATCTCATTTGAACTTTTTGAGAATTTGTGACAGCCATTACTTAACATGAGAATTATTTTTACTGGCCATGAACAGTCCGTTTGTAAGAAATTGTGAGTGCAGGGAATACTAACAGGTGACAGGGATCTGCATATTTCCTGGCTGAAGTGACAGGAGGGAGAAGGAGATAAAAAACCATAAAATAAAAGGCGTCAGGAGCAGCTGCTGGGGATAGATTGCATGCACAATGCATTAGCAGGAGCTGTCAAGTGGTTATTAATCATCTGTGTCACAATTCCTAACCCTATTGAAGAGAAAGGTGCGAGCCTGCGGCCCCATCCTATACAATTAGCATTGATTATGTACAGAGCCCAGTTAACACCTTCTGTGGCAGGAACACGCAGACTTTAATGTACAAGGCCGTTACTGCGCTATTGCAGGGGCTGAGAGTCCATTACTGCGCTATTGCAGGGGCTGAGAGTCCGTTACTGCGCGATTGCAGGGGCAGAGAGTCCGTTACTGCGCTATTGCAGGGGCTGAGAGTCCATTACTGCGCTATTGCAGGGGCTGAGAGTCCATTACTGCGCTATTGCAGGGGCTGAGAGTCCGTTACTGCGCGATTGCAGGGGCAGAGAGTCTGTTACTGCGCTATTGCAGGGGCTGAGAGTCCGTTACTGCGCTATTGCAAGGGCTGAGCACAGACAAGAGGCCGTTACTGCGCTATTACAGGGGCTGAGAGTCCGTTACTGCGCTATTGCAGGGACTGAGAGTCCGTTACTGTGCTATTGCAGGGGCTGAGCACAGACAAGAGGCCGTTACTGGGCTATTGCAGGGGCTGAGAGTCCGTTACTGGGCTATTGCAGGGGCTGAGAGTCCGTTACTGCGCTATTGCAGGGGCTGAGTGTCCGTTACTGCGCTATTGCAGAGGCTGAGAGTCCGTTACTGTGCTATTGCAGGGGCTGAGTGTCCGTTACTGCGCTGAGCACAGACAAGAGGCTGTTACTGCGCTATTGCAGGGGCTGAGCACAGACAAGAGGCCGTTACTGCGCTATTGCAGGGGCTCATTACAGACAAGAGGCCATTACTGCGCTATTGCTGAGGCTGAGCACAGACAAGAGGCTGTTACTGCGCTATTGCAGGGGCTGAGCACAGACAAGAGGCTGTTACTGCGCTATTGCAGGGGCTGAGCACAGACAAGAGGCTGTTACTGCGCTATTGCAGATGCTGAGCACAGACAAGAGGCTGTTACTGCGATATTGCAGATGCTGAGCACAGACAAGAGGCCGTTACTGCGCTATTGCAGGGGCTGAGCACAGACAAGAGACTGTTACTGCGCAATTGCAGAGGCTGAGCACAGACAAGAGGCCATTACTGCGCTATTGCAGATGCTGAGCACAGACAAGAGGCCATTACTGCGCTATTGCAGGGGCTGAGCACAAACAAGAGGCCGTTACTGCTCTATTGCAGATGCTGAGCACAGACAAGAGGCTGTTACTGTGCTATTACAGATGCTGAGCACAGACAAGAGGCTGTTGCTGCGCTATTGCAGAGGCTGAGCACAGACAAGAGGCCGTTACTGCGCTATTGCAGAGGCTGAGCACAGACAAGAGGCCGTTACTGCGCTATTGCAGAGGCTGAGCACAGACAAGAGGCCGTTACTGCGCTATTGCAGGGGCTGAGCACAGACAAGAGGCCGTTACTGCGCTATTGCAGGAGCTGAGCACAGAGAAGAGGCCCTTACTGCGCTATTGCAGGGGCTGAGCACAGACAAGAGGCTGTTACTGCACTATTGCAGAGGCTGAGCACAGACAAGAGGCCGTTACTGCGCTATTGCAGGAGCTGAGCACAGACAAGAGGCTGTTACTGTGCTATTGCAGATGCTGAGCACAGACAAGAGGCTGTTACTGCGCTATTGCAGGAGCTGAGCACAGACAAGAGGCCGTTACTGCGCTATTGCAGGGGCTGAGCACAGACAAGAGGCCGTTACTGCGCTATTGCAGGGGCTGAGCACAGACAAGAGGCCGTTACTGCGCTATTGCAGGAGCTGAGCACAGAGAAGAGGCCCTTACTGCGCTATTGCAGGGGCTGAGCACAGACAAGAGGCTGTTACTGCGCTATTGCAGGGGCTGAGCACAGTCAAGAGGCCGTTACTGCGCTATTGCAGGGGCTGAGCACAGACAAGAGGCCGTTACTGCGCTATTGCAGAGGCTGAGCACAGACAAGAGGCTGTTACTGCGCTATTGCAGAGGCTGAGCACAGACAAGAGGCTGTTACTGCGCTATTGCAGACGCTGAGCAAGGGCTGCAGTTTGCTCTGACCAGATTCTCTGTTCCTTAAATGGAGATGAAACCCAACATTTTTATTTGCTGATTTAAAAAGATCTTCCAGTTTACTTCCTTTATCAAATTCGCTTCACTCTCTTGATATCCTTTGCTGAAGGAGCAGCAATGCACACTGGGTAAGCCAACGACAAGAGCATATGTTCAGCCACCAATCACCTGCTAGCATTGCTGCTCAGCCTACCTTGGTATGTTTTTCAACAAAAGGTTACAGAGAGAATGAAGCAAACTGGAAAGGGTTTTAAAAATTACATTCTCTATCACCTAGGTTACGAGTTTTGCGTTGCGGCTCGTAACACTGAAAATATGGCATTTTCAGCGTTCAACCAGCACTGCAGCCATTACAAGTTTTGTCGGTATAGCTGTACCGCACACCTTTTAGCCTGTAACGCAACATCAGTCCCGCACTCGTAAAAATGATGTTTTTGCATGGTATTACAAGTTTTTCTGGGAGGCTAAAAAGCTAGCATTACACACTATAACAACAAGATCTGTATCGCCATCTGAAACTAAAGCTGTTACATAAAATTCATACACTAAACACCCATAAACTACCTATTAACCCCTAAACTGAGGCCCTCCCGCATCGCAAACACTATAATAAACTCATTAACCCCTAATCTGCTGCTCCCGACATTGCCGCCACTAATAAAATGTATTAACCCCTATTCCGCTGCTCCCCGACATCGTCGCCACTATAATAAACCTATTAACCCCTAAACCGCCACCCTCCCGCATCACAAACACTATTTAAATATTATTAACCCCTAATCTGCCATCCGCCCACACCAACGCTATAATAAACCTATTAACCCCTAAACTGCCGCCCTCCCGCATCGCAAACACTATTTAAATATTATTAACCCCTAATCTGCCATCCGCCCACACCAACGCTATAATAAACCTATTAACCCCTAAACTGCCGCCCTCCCGCATCGCAAACACTATTTAAATATTATTAACCCCTAATCTGCCATTCACCCACACCACCGCTATAATAAACCTATTAACCCCTAAACCGCAAGCCCCCCACAATGTAATAAACTAAAATAAACTATTAACCCCTAAACCGAAAGCCCCCACAACGGAATATACTAAAATAAACTATTAACCCCTAAACCTAACGACCCCCTAACTTTATATTGAAATTACAATTACCTTATCTTAAATTAAATTAAAACTTACCTGTCAAATTTAAAAATTGATTTTAAACTAACAATTAAACTATTATAATTATTAAACTAAAATTAAACCAACTACCAATTAAATAAAACTAAACTACACATTAAAATATCCTGACACTACTCTAAAAATTACAAAAAGTATCTAATTACAAAAAAATGACTAAATTACTAAAAATAAATTACCAAAAATAAAAAGAATTACACCTAATCTAATAGCCCTATCAAAATAAAAAAGCCCCCCCCCCAAAAAAAATATCTAAAATAACCTAAGCTAACCATTGCCCTGAAAAGAGCATTTGTATGGCATTGCCCTTAAAATGGCGTTTAGCTCTTTTACATTGTCCAAACCCTAATCTAAAAAAAAAACACCCAAAAAAAACTTAAAAAAAACCTAACACTAACCCCTGACGATCCACTTACAGTTGTTGAAGTCCCGCTTGAAGGATCCATCCAGCCAGCAAAGTCCTCATCCATGCTTCAAGAAGTCTTCATCCAGGCAGTCTCTTCCATCTTCATCCAGCCGGCGAAGTCCTCATCCATACGGCAAGAAGTCTTCATCCAGGAGGCCGCTTCTATCTTCTTCCAGCCGGCGAAGTCCTCATCCATGCGGCAAGAAGTCTTTATCCAGACGGCCTCTTCGATCTTAATCCAGCCGGCGCGGAGCGGGTCCATCCTGAAGACATCCGGCGCGGAGCATCCTCTTCATACGGTCTCCACCGTATACTGATTCTTCAATGCAAGTGACGCAATCCAAGATGGCGTCCTTTGCATTCCTATTGGCTGTAAGATTTCAATCAGCCAATAGGATTGAGCTCTTATTCTATTGGCTGTTCCAATCAGCCAATAGGATTGAGCTCTTTCTATTGGCTGTTCCAATCAGTATACGGCAACCGTATGAAGAGGATGCTCCGCGCCTGATGTCTTCAGGATGGACCCTCTACGCGCCGGCTGGATGAAGATCGAAGAGGCTATCTGGATGAAGACTTCTTGCCGCATGGATGAGGACTTCGCCAGCTGGATGAAGATCCTTCAAGCGGGACTTCAACAACTGTAAGTGGATCAACGGGGGTTACTGTTAGGTTTTTTTAAGGGTTTTTTGGGTGGGTTTTTTTTTTTTTAGATTAGGGTTTGGGCAATGTAAAAGAGCTAAATGCAATTTTAAGGGCAGTGCCCATACAAATGCCCTTTTCAGGGCAATGGTTAGCTTAGATAGTTTTTATTTTTTATTTTGGGGGGGTTGGTTGGGTGGTGGGTTTTACTGTTGGGGGGGTCTTTGTGGGGGTTTTTTTACAGGTAAAAGAGCTGATATCTTTGGGGCAATGCCCCACAAAGGGCCCTTTTAAGGGCCATTTGTAGTTTATTGTAGGCTAGGGTTTTTTTTTTTAATTTTGGGTGGGCTTTTTTATTTTGATAGGGCTGTTAGATTAGGTGTAATTCTTTTTTATTTTTGATAATTTGTTATTTTGTGTAATGTATATTTTTAGGGGGTGTTTTATTTTTTGTAGCAAAGAGCTGTTTATCTTAGGGCAATGCCCTACAAAAGGCCCTTTTTAAGGGCCCCCCAAAAGGCCCTTTTAAGGGCCTTTGGTAGTTTTTTTTTATATAGTGTTAGCAGGTGTTTGTTTTTTTTGGAGCAAAAGAGCTGTTTATCTCAGGGCAATGCCCTACAAATTTGTTTTTTTTATGTAATGGTAGTTTGTTATTTTTTGTAATGTTAGGTTTTAGTGTAAGACAGGTTAGGTTTTATTTCACAGGTAACTTTGTATTTATTTTAACTAGGTAGTTAGTATATAGTTAATAACTATTTACTAACTAGTCTACCTAGTTAAAATAAATACAAACTTACCTGTGAAATAAAAATAAAACCTAAGCTAGCTACAATATAACTATTTGTTATATTGTAGCTAGCTTAGGTATTATTTCACAGGTAACTATTTAGTTTTCAATAGGATTTTTTTAGTTAATAATTGTAAATTTAATTTAGATCAATTTTAATTATTTTAAAGTTAGGGGGGTTAGGTTTAGGGGTTGATATAATTTAATTTAGGTTGTTGCGATGTGGGGGGCTGGTGGTTTAGGGGTTAATAGGTTTATTTAGTTAATAATTGTAAGTTTAATTTAGATCTAGTTTAATTATGTTAAAGTAAGTGGGTGATAGGGTTAGGGTTACGTTAGGTTTAGGGGTTAATAGTTTAATTTAGGTTGTTGCGATGTGGGGGCTGGTGGTTTAGGGGTTAATAGGTTTGTTTAGTGGTAGTGATGTGGGAGGCCAGAGGTTTAGGGGTTAATAGCTTTATTTAGGTGGCAGCGATATCGGGAGCGGTGGAATAGGATTTAATAACTTTAATATAGTTGCGGCAATGTTGGGGTGCGGCAGAATAGGGGTTAATAACTTTAGTATAGTCGTGGCGATATCGGGACAGCAGATTAGGGGTGTTTAGACTCAGGGTTTATGTTAGGGTGTTAGGTTTAAACTGTAGTTTCTTTTTCCCCATAGACATCAATGGGGCTGTGTTACTGAGCTTTTGTTTCCGCGATCGCATGTATATGGCCGGGTTATAATACAATATATTTAATAATTATTCTTTAAAATAAACCCCCAATAAAATGCATATACTAAGCAATTAAAATTCATATATATTCTTTTTATTAGTTAAAGTTATAAACACATTGCATTATATTTATAGAAAACAAGATTATGAATCAGATGATACACACTTATGCTGTTATAATATCCTTACAAAGATCATAAAAATATATCTTTACAATTTACCTTATTCACAATAATCGCATTAAAATACCACAATAAAATACCAGAACCTTCTGTTATTAACCAATAAATCTAGTTCAATGCTCAATATGGATTAGCAACTTACTATGCTTAATTAATAACTACCAGGGATATAATCACAATAACCAGTTTATGTACAGTTCTGAAAGAGTTCACTATAATAACTGACTTATAAATCTGGAGTATAAAACCCTGTCTAGTAAATAAATTATTTAGCAATAATGACTAGTTAAGACTACACAGGACTATGAAACACAAGCTTAAAATACTAATTGTGCCCTTTTAAATTTATCAGCTTCAATTAGACTGCAGCAACAATAAATGTATTTCTTGATATTTTACAAGGTCACCAGTTTGAGAATTCAGTTAATATCCAAATATGTCTATCGTCATATGTCTCAGAGGAATTATGCACATTTGTAAGAGAATTAATCTTGATAGTCTCTTATCCACAAATAGTGTCCCAACATATTTGTCTTACAGAAAACTGTGTTTGCACTCTGGTCTCTCTTATAAGCAAAGATGGAAGCCAGCAGGATTGCAAAATAGTCAACAAGCAAAGTTTTTTCCCCCACCAAGATCCTTCTCTCTCTGTGCAGGGAGTTTTTGTCTGAGACAAAACTCCTCCTCACTTCTTAATCATTCGATAGATTTGGATACGCAGTTTCTCTGATTGGCTACTGGGAAATTTCATTTTCAACAGCTCTTTTGGAACAGCCAATAGAATGCGAGCTCAATACGATTGGCTGATTGCATCAGCCAATCAGATTTTTCCTACCTTAATTCCGATTGGCTGATAGAATCCTATCAGCCAATCGGAATTCTAGGGATGCCATCTTTGATGACGTCCCTTAAAGGAACCGTCATTCGTCGTTAGTCCGTCGGTTGAAGAGGATGGCTCCGTGTCGGCTGGCTGGAAGATGGCTCCGCTCCGGATGGATGAAGATAGAAGACCCCACTTGGATGAAGACTTCTACCGGATGGAGGACATCTTCTTGCTCCGCTTGGATGAAAAATTCGGCTTGGCTGGGTGAAGACGACTCAAGGTAGGGAGATCTTCAGGGGGTTAGTGTTAGGTTTATTTAAGGGGGGTTTGGGTGGGGTTAGAGTAGGGGTATGTGGGTGGTGGGTTTTAATGTTGGGGGGGTTGTAATTTTTTTTACAGGTAAAAGAGTTGATTACTTTGGGGCAATGCCCTGCAAAAGACCCTTTTAAGGGCTGGTAAAGGAGCTGATTACTTTGTAATTTAGAATAGGGTAGGGCATTTTATTATTTTGGGGGGCTTTTTCATTTTATTAGGGGTCTTAGATTAGGTGTAATTAGTTTAAACTTTTTTTTTTATTTTCTGTAATTTAGTGGGGGGGTTTTGTATTATAGATTAGTTTATTTAATTGTATTTTAGTTTAGCTAATTGTAGTTAATTTATTTAATTAATTTATTGATAGTGTAGTGTTAGGTGTATTTGTAACTTAGGTTAGGATTTATTTTACAGGTAATTTTGTAATTATTTTAACTAGGTAGCTATTAAATAGTTATTAACTATTTAATAGCTATTGTACCTAGTTAAAATAAATACAAAGTTGCCTGAAAAATAAATATAAATCCTAAAATAGCTACAATGTAACCAATAGTTATATTTTAGCTATATTAGGGTTTATTTTATAGGTATTTATTTTTAAATAGGAAAAATTTATTTAATGATAGTAAATTTATTTAGATTAATTTAAATGATATTTAAGTTAGGTGGGTGTTAGGGTTAGACTTAGGTTTAGGGGTTAATAAATTTATTATAGTAGCGGCGACGTTGTGGGCGGAAGATTAGAGGTTAATATTTGTAGATAGTGTTTGCGAGGCGGAAGTGCGGCGGTTTAGGGGTTAATACATTTATTATAGTGGCAGCGAGGTCCGGTCGGCAGATTTGGGGTTAATAAGTGTAGTTAGGTGGTGGCGACGTTGGGGGGCAGATTAGGGGTTAATAAATATAATGTAGGTGTCGGCGATGTTAGGGGCAGCAGATTAGGGGTTCATAGCTATAATGTAGGTGGCGGCGATGTCCGGTCGGAAGATTAGGGGTTAAAAATTTTTATTATAGGGTTGGAGATGTGGGGGGGGGGGGGGCTCGGTTTAGGGGTTAATATGTAGTTTATGGGTGTTAGTGTACTTTATAGCACAGTAGTTAAGAGCTTTATGTTCCGGCGTTAGCCCATAAAGCTCTTAACTACTGACTTTTTTTGGCGGTAGGAGTCTTGTCGATAGAGGCTCTACTGCTCACTTCTTCCAAGACTCGAAATACCAGCGTTAGGCAAATCCCATTGAAAAGATAGGATACGCAATTGTCTTAAGGGGATCTGCGGTAGCCTTGAGTCGCGGAAATAAAGTGAGCGGTAGACCCTTTCCTGCCTGACTCTAAATACCAGCAGGCGGTAAAAAGCAGCGTTAGGACCCCTTAACGCTGCTTTTAACGGCTAACGCCAAACTCTAAATCTAGGCGTATATATTTTGTTTAAATAAACAACCCAAGGTATTGATCTAAGCCCATTTTGGTATATTTCATGCCACTCTTTTACCGTCAAATGTGATTGTATAAAAAAAAAAAGTTCACTTTTTCATAAACTTTGGGTTTCTCACTGAAATTATTTACATTCCGCTAATGCAGTCATAACACAAATGGTTGTAAAAGCCCTTTGTTCAGAAATAGCAGACATATTTGGATTTGCCATTGGTTTTTGGTAATTAGAAGTAGAGTTGTGGGCGATCGAAAAAAAAATTTTTGTTTCGATTTGGGCCGTTAAAAAATTTGGTTTGAGACATTCGTAATAATTTGCTCTGTGTCGGTAATTCGGTATCGGAATGTATTCGCGTCGATACGAATTTAGAAATTCGGATGCATTTGAAACCGTTGCCAAATTATTATTAACTAGTCCTAAAGCCCGTTCACATGGGCCATTTTTTGCAGTACAGCTGTCCCATCCCTTGCGCTCTCTCCCTCCCCCTCTCTTTTACTCTCTCTCTCCCCCCTCTCTTTTGCGCTCTCTCTATCCCCCTCTCTTTTGCGCTCTCTCTATCCCCCTCTCTTTTGCACTCTCTCCCCCTCTCTTTTGCGCTCTCTCTCTCCCCCCTCTCTTTTGCGCTCTCTCTCTCCCCCTCTCTTTTGCGCTCTCTCTCTCCCCCTCTCTTTTGCGCTCTCTCTCTCCCCCCTCTCTTTTGCGCTCTCTCCCCCCTCTCTCTCCCCCCTCTCTTTTGCTCTCTTTCCCCCCTCCCCCCCCTCTCCGGTTTAGGTTTAGGGATTAATATATTTATTAATATATATATATTTATTACAGTGGCGGCAATGTCTGGTTTGGCAGATTAGGGGTTAACATTTTTCTCTTAGTGTTTGCGATGTGGGAGGGCCTTACCATCGGTAGTTTATGGGTGTTAGTGTACTTTTTAGCACTTTAGTTAAGAGTTTTATGCTACAGCGTTGAAGTGTAAAACTCTTAACTACTGACTTTTAAATGCGGTACCTTGACAGGAGAGGGTCTACCACTCACTTTTTGTCAGACTCGTAATACCGGGGCTATGCAAGTCCCATTGAAAAAAAAGAGGATACGCAATTGACGTAAGTGGATTTGTGGTATTTCCAAGTCTGGCCAAAAAAGTGAGCGGTACACCTGTACCTTCAAGACTCGTAATACCAGCGGGCGTTGAAAAACAGCGTTGGGACCGGCCAACGCTGCTTTTTAAGCCTAACGCCAAACTCGTAATCTAGCCGATAGTAACTTACCTGTGCAATAAAACCTAAGATAGCCACAATATAACTAATAGTTATATTGTAGCTATCTTAGGTTTTATTTTTATTTCACAGGTAAGTTTGTATTTATTTTAACTAGTTAGACTAGTTAGTAAATAGTTATTAACTATTTACTAACTACCTAGTTAAAATAAATACAAATTTACCTGTAAAATAAACCCTAAGCTTACACTAAAACCTAACATTACAAAAAAAAAAAAAGAAATTATCCAAAAAAATTAAAATTATTCTAATTCCCTTTAAAAAAAAACACCCCAAAATAAAATAGCCTAATCTAAAACTAACTACAAAAGGCCCTTAAAAAGGGCCTTTTGTAGGGCATTGCCCTAAGTTAAACAGCTCTTTTGCTACAAAAAAACAAAATAACCCCTAAAATAATACATTGCACAAAATAACAAACAAATTATCAAAAATAATAAAAATTATTCCTATTCTAATACCCATTTCAAAAAAACACACCCCCAAATAAAAAAACCTAATCTAGAATAAACTACTAATGGCCGTTAAAAGGGCCTTTTTAGGGCATGCATTGCCCTAAAGAAATTAGCTCTTTTTGTGAAACAAAAATACAAAGACCCACTAACATTACAAACCTCCACCCCCCAAACCCACAAAATAAAAAAAAACTATCTAAAAATCCTAAACTACCCATTGCCCTGAAAAGGGCATTTGGATGGGCATTGCCCTTACAAGGGCATTTAGCTCTTTTACTGCCAAACCCCTAATCTAAAAATAAAACCCACCCAAAAAATCCTTAAAAAAACCTAACACTAACCCCAAGATGATCAACTTACAGTTTTTGAAGTCCCGCTTGAACGATCGTCATCCCGGCGGAGAAGTCTTCATCCAGGCAGCCTCTTCAATCTTCATCCAGGCGGCATCTTCTATCTTGATCCCAGTGGCGCGGAGCAGGTCCATCCTGAAGACATATTGCATGGAGCATCCTCTTCATATGGTCCCCGCCGTACAATGAATCTTCAATGCAAGGTACGCGATCCAAGATGGCGTCCCTTGCATTCCTATTAGCTGAAAATTGGAATCAGCCAATAGGAATTAGAGCTGCTAAAATCCTATTGGCTGTTCAAATCAGCCAATAGGCTTGAAGCAGCTCTAATTCTATTGGATGATGAATCAGCCAATAGAATGAGAGCTGCTTTAATCCTATTGGCTGTTTTAAGGGCCCTTGGTAGTTTGGGGGTTTGTATACTGTTAGGGGGTGGGTTTTTTGTAGCAAAAGAGCTGTTTAACTTAGGGCAATGCCCTACAAACAGGGCCGGCCCTAGCCATTGCGGGGCCCAAGGCAGGATGACAAAATGGGGCCCCCTTTCTCTTCGCCCCCAACCCGCCCACTCTATGCCCCCAACCCCGCCCACTCTCCACCCCACAGCTTTTATAATGGAAAAAAAAAATCATTTAAGGTAATGCACAACATTTTATATATAAAAAAAACATAAATCCACTAATGTGGAGCACTATAACATTGTATATATTGCAATATACCATTTGTACTATTGGAACAACTATTTATGTATATAATGAAGAATTATGCTGACAATTAGGAACAATTGAGTTGAACTGGGCCTTATTTTTATGTGTTTTTCGTATGATAACAAGAACATTACAGAGACGCCAGGGCCGAGCCCTAGCAAGTGCAGGTCCCTAGGCAGACAGACAGCCCAGGGCCTCTACCCAGAACAAAAAATACTTAAAAGAAATGGGGCAATGCACTTTACCACACAAACACACAGAGAGATATTTATATACACATTGTGATATACCTTTAAGGTATATCCCTTGCTTAACCTGTGACCCTTTATAAGGCTTCTTGTTCCCACAATTCTTTGCCTGAATATTGAAGGACATGAGCATCTCAGCTAACCTGAGCTGAATTTCCTCTGGCTCCAATGTTGTGACCAAACAGTCACTTACTTATTGAATCTAAGCTCCATTATTTAATTAAATCTTGTATCTTTTCTCACCAGTATTTTGGACAACCTAAACCGTGGACTTTATCAGGAATACCTTATTCCAATTTACTTACGCGCTGACAGGAGTCAGCTCCCTGCAATCCAATACCGAGCACACAGCAACCGCAGGACCGGAAGTGAGTCACGCACACACCCGCTGCAGCCCAAACAACGAACACGTTGAGGAGGTCAGGTATCAATCTATCTACTACCTACAAGTTCTCTAAACTGACCAGACTTAGGTACATATTTAGGACGGTATTACTTTGATTACCTGTTTACACACTGTACGGCTGTATATGTACTTGGACTCCGCTACCTGTAACTACGTGACATACTGTTGGTGCAGCATATAACCGGATTCCTCCCTGATACCGAGTGATTCAGTGAGTGTATGAATTGAACGGGTGTGTGTAGACAGAAGGAATCTGCAAAGCTCAGTTATACCTTACTTTCTTGTTTTACGAATCATATTCCTCAAAAACTGTTTAAACGTAGAATCTTCTTACCATTCTGCTCATCGCAGAGACCAACTCCTCTGTGAGCCACAAGTTTATCCGCTAATGCAGTTTAACTGCTTCCTATACCATTTCCCATAAAACGCGCTCACTGTATCATTACCTTGAGTAACCAGTGACTCCTGGGTTTTGATTACAAAAGAGCAACAAAAATTACTACATTTGTTACACACATACATCCACACACTCAGACACATACACTGGAAGTATAGAACAAACACAGTGCACTCAGCTAAGAGAAAAGTGAACAGCTCAATACATATGACCAAAGTGAAATAACTAAAGCCCTCCACATAAGTCTTAATACAGCACAGCTATGATACAAACATTCTATGTGTAAAGCGGACTTACTAAAGGTAGATCTTCTTCCGTGAGTAGAATCTCCGATGCTTCACCGCCGCTGTTTAGCTGCCACTTAGTTTATCCTTTCCGGGTTACGGGCTCACGGTCAAAGATTCCCGCTGCAAGCCTAAAAGGAGAGCTCTGTGGAAATGGTCCAATCACAGCAACATAGAAGAAAAAGATCCCAGACGGGCTCCTCCTAAAACTGTTTATGTGTTCAATTAAAAAGATAACAGCACAAATGTAACAATGGTCACAGACACACCTACAGGTATGTAAGTAAAAAACTGTATGTTACAAGGTACCCCCTCACATCTGACGCGTTTCAGTGGTGCCCGTATTCATAGATAAATGTGGTTGTACCTTCTCTAATTTATACTATATCTCTCAATCTGATTGGACGGCTTCTGACAAACCCCTTCCTCTGTGATTTGTCTCGCAATCTCTTGACGTAATCTGACATGCTTTATTTGTGTTTGCTAGGAATACTTTGCTTGTAATTTTTACACTGCAAAAAGATGCTTTGTATCATTAGTATCCAATAGCTCTTTCACTATCAGCAGATTATCTGACTAGTATAAACTATAACGTAAAGCTTAACATAAGACAATCTGCTTATAATTTTAACACTGCAAAAAGATACTTTGTATCATTAGTATCCAGTAGTTCTTTCACTATCGGCAGATTTTCTGATTAGTATAGACTATAACGTAAAACTTTACATGTGACAATTTATAAATTACCGAACAAATGCTGAAGTTCTCTACATTAACAATCTACAATACTGTTGAACTCTATCAACGAATAAAAATGAAGTGGATACATAAGTAAATAAATAAATAACCATATGTGTGTACTATTGGAATCTTAAAGGGGCAGTGGGTGCGAAAATTCTTAAAAGAAACTTGATAGTTTAAATTTAAATTAAATGTACATCCTGACATTGTGCGTTCAAATATATAATTCATCTTTATTCCCATCAGTTTTTGTTACTGATAACATGCCTCAATCTATCAAAGACAGATAGAGCTATATGTATATTACACTTATATTATATAGTGGTAGTGAATACTCCATATATTTGAGTGTAAATAGAATATTTAGTATTTAGTATCATATGGGACAAATCAAAGACTGCTCCAGAGCCCTTGACCGATCTCATACAACACCAACTATTTTTCCCAGTGATTAATGAGGTCCCATTCAGAGTTGAACCCCCTGGGTAGTCGTGTGCCCAATTCGAAAATTCAGAAAGCCTCCCTTTTATAGAGTAACTTCTCTCTGTCACCTCCTCTAGGGGGCTGTCTAACATGCTCAATAGCTTGCCATTTAAAGTGAGTTATATCTTGCCTATGTACATAATGATACGCCAATGCTGAACATTCTTTATTACACCTGATATTGGTCAGATGTTCTCGGATACGTGACCTCACCTCTCTGGTGGTGAGTCCCACGTATTGCTGCTCACAATAGACACAAGATATTAAATAGATTACTTATCCCATTGAACAATTAATACATTGGGACGTCTCAAATCTTTGGCCA
Organism: Bombina bombina; assembly: GCF_027579735.1. Lineage (NCBI taxonomy): Eukaryota > Metazoa > Chordata > Amphibia > Anura > Bombinatoridae > Bombina > Bombina bombina. Next base: position 23,172 of record NC_069508.1, on the reverse strand, counting down.
TATGAGTCAAAAAATCTTGTAACTTTTACTGAATCACAGGCTTTACAAAGTGGACTATTACATTTAAATGTACCTTTGTGTATCAGCCAAGAACTCTTATTTGCCTGACCAGGTAATTTTGTGGGTGAAAGTATATTGCCTAAAGTCCTACTCCTAGTATAGGAGAAATTACAGCCCTTTTCTATTAGTAGTTTAGTTTGTCATCTGCTCTTAAAATTGACAGATTCTTTCTAACAATATCACATATATCCACATATTGGTTGTTGTGGTTTGTGATAAAATATAAAACTTTGCTAGTGCTTTTCTTATATAAGAAAAGCACTAGCAAAGTTTTATATTTTATCACAAAAATTATCTTATCTTTTTAATTGAACGAATAAACAGTTTTAGGAGGAGCCGGTCTGGGATCTTTTTCTTCTATGTTACATACACAGGAACACAGGTGTACATAGCCCCCACACACAGCCCACACACACACACCCACAGCCCACGCACGCACACAGCCCACCCACACACACACACAGCCCACACACACACACCCACAGCCCACCCACACACACACACACAGCCACACAGGTGTACACAGCCCACACACATACACAGGAACACAGGTGTACATAGCCCCCACACACATCCCACCCACCCACACACAGCCCACGCACACACACAGCCCACCCACACACACACACACAGCAACACAGGTGTACACAGCCCACACACATACACAGGTGTACATAGCCCCCACACACAGCCCACCCACACACACACACACAGCCCACACACACACACCCACAGCCCACCCACACACACACACACACAGCAACACAGGTGTACACAGCCCACACACATACACAGGTGTACATAGCCCCCACACACAGCCCACCCACCCACACACAGCCCACGCACGCACACAGCCCACCCACACACACACACAGCCCACGCACACCCACAGCCCACCCACACACACACACACACACACACACACACAGCAACACAGGTGTACACAGCCCACACACATACACAGGAACACAGGTGTATATAGCCCCCACACACAGCCCACCCACCCACACACAGCCCACGCACACACACAGCCCACCCACACACACACACACAGCCCACACACACACACACCCACAGCCCACCCACACACACACACACACACAGCAACACAGGTGTACACAGCCCACACACATACACAGGTGTACACAGCCCACACACATACACAGGTGTACATAGCCCCCACACACAGCCCACCCACCCACACACAGCCCACACACGCACACAGCCCACCCACACACACACACAGCCCACACACACACACACCCACAGCCCACCCACACACACACACACACACAGCAACACAGGTGTACACAGCCCACACACATACACAGGAACACAGGTGTACACAGCCCACACACACACACCCACAGCCCACCCACACACACACACACACACACACACACAGCAACACAGGTGTACACACCCCACACACATACACAGGAACACAGGTGCACACAGCCCACACACACACACACCCACAGCCCACACACACACACACAGGAACACAGGTGTACACAGCCCACACACATACACAGGAACACAGGTGTACACAGCCCACACACATACACAGGAACACAGGTGTACACAGCCCACACACATACACAGGAACACAGGTGTACACAGCCCACACACATACACAGGAACACAGGTGTACACAGCCCACACACACACACACACACACACACACACATACATACACAGGAACACAGGTGTACACAGCCCACACACATACACAGGAACACAGGTGTACACAGCCCACACACATGCACAGGAACACAGGTGCACACAGCCCACACACACACACATACATACACAGGAACACAGGTGTACACAGCCCACACACATACACAGGAACACGGGTGTACACAGCCCACACACATACACAAGTACACAGGTGCACACAGCCCACACACACACACATACATACACAGGAACACAGGTGTACACAGCCCACACACACACACACATACACAGGAACACAGGTGCACACAGCCCACACACACACACCCACAGCCCCCCCCCCACACACACACACACACACACACACACACAGCAACACAGGTGTACACACCCCACACACATACACAGGAACACAGGTGCACACAGCCCACACACACACACAGCAACACAGGTGTACACACCCCACACACATACACAGGAACACAGGTGCACACAGCCCACACACACACACCCACAGCCCACACACATACACAGGAACACAGGTGTACACAGCCCACACACATACACAGGAACACAGGTGTACACAGCCCACACACATACACAGGAACACAGGTGCACACAGCCCACACACACACACACATACATACACAGGAACACAGGTGTACACAGCCCACACACACACACACATACACAGGAACACAGGTGTACACAGCCCACACACACACACATACATACACACACAGGAACACAGGTGTACACAGCCCACACACACACACACATACATACACACACAGGAACACAGGTGTACACAGCCCATACACACACACATACATACACACACACACACACACACACACATACATACACAGGTGTACACAGCCCACACACACATACACACACAAAAATACATACACAGGTGTACACAGCCCATACACACACACACACATACATACAAACACACATACATACACACACACATACATACACAGGAACACAGGTGTACACAGCCCACACACACACACACACACACACACACACACACACACAGCAACACAGGTGTACACAGCCCACACACATAGACAGGAACACAGGTGTACACAGCCCACACACATACACAGGTGTACACAGCCCACACACACACACACACACACACAGCAACACAGGTGTACACAGCCCACACACATACACAGGAACACAGGTGTACACAGCACACACACACACACACACACACACACACACACATACATACATACACTGGAACACAGGTGTACACAGCCCACACACATACACAGGAACACAGGTGTACGCAGCCCACACACACACATACACAGGTGTACACAGCCCACACACACACACACACACACACACACATACACAGGAACACAGGTGTACACAGCCCACACACACACACATACATACACAGGAACACAGG
>NC_069508.1:2500-15000 GCF_027579735.1 Bombina bombina | reverse complement strand
AGTCCTGATATGTCAGGAGTTACAGCCGCATGGGCTGTTTAGTTACGATATCCTGAACTAGGAGAAACTTCTAAATATAAGGAACCATCTATTATAATACTAAACCTAGAGATACCTCCCAAAGCGAAGCACTAATATTTCCTATTTGCAATGGAAGGACTTAACAGATGGGAGAGGCGGATTACCCGGCTCTTGGGCGACCACTTTAAAAGTCTGGAAGTGGAGCTTTGCAGGTTATTAGCGATCCCGCAGCATGACTCCGGCACTCATCTAGCAACAACGGGCCGCACAGTAACTGATCCTCATGGTGGACTTTTCCTCCCCACGGCAGACCTACCTTGTGAAGAAGCCCCCACTTTATGCCCCCAGATGTATTGCTTGAGGGCAATCACTGATAGTCACACTGATGTCCCGGCACCCCAGGCTGAGAGAACTGTACCAGCAGTAGCCTTATCTAACTCTCCTGCTCTGCCGTTGACCGCTCAAACACCGCTACTGTCTGAGTCTGCAGGGGAAATGGAGACTCTCCCTGGCCTATTGCAGGATCACCCCTCCCGGTTAAACACCTTTGGGACAGTTAACATGGATTCTGAGAGGAAGATCCCCTTTGAACCCCCAACACCGGAGCTCTCTTACATTATTAGAGGGGCCGATCTTGCTTGTTCCCTTCTGGCCTACAATGAGAAAGGAGGCAAGAGTAGAGGAGACTCATGAAGGAGCCGGAGATTACATATCTTCAATCTGAGATTGTCACCCGATGTGGATCGGCAACTTTAGTTGTTCCTAGGGGCAATCTGGGAGCAGAACTAAGTTGTTTCCCTGAGAGACAAATTATATCGATCACATTGAGCCCATGGGGCCGGCAAATCTCTTTTGCAGGACACCACACTATAGATGCGCTCTTTGACACCCAAGATGATCGACACGGAGTGCGTTAAGCAGGAGACAGAGACTATTCCATACCACAGGACTGGGATTACAAAATTATAATACTGTTATGGTCTAAGTATGTTATGTTATGTTTTAAAGTTGTAGTATGATATGACTCACCAAGTCTGTACTTGCACTGTGTACTGTTGCTACGATGTGCTGTGCATGTGCTTTTTGGGCTGGGGTACACTTTGGTTTTGAGTCCCAGAGCTATACCACCTAGGTTGTCCTGAGTGTAGATTGCAGATGACTCCTGTCTTATAGCCCTTTGTGATCTTCCTCTAGAGCATTTGAAACCCCAGTATATTTTACATTGTTGGCAGTGGTTAAATGGGGGAACATTTCGCCATGAGGTTAACAGTACTTGTATTCTCACGCCCGTTCTATCGCTTACAGATACATTGATCTGTGCTGGATGGGCTATTGCAGACCCATACTCACTACCTGTAGTGGTGTCAGAGTACTGATATTTGCTGGTATAAGTCTAATCCTACGCTACACTATATTTTAATTAATGCCTGCTAGGATGTGAGAATATATATTGGGACTAAGTTCCCTTTTAGGTACATTTGTAGTGTGTATATAAACTTTAAAGTTAGTTGGCAATATCTCATCTTATCTAGCTGGTGGGCTGTCAGTGGCCGAGATGGCTCACCCTCCCTATGCATAACCTTTACCAATATCACTCGCTACTGGATGTATATCTGGTATGGTATTCTGTTCCCCCTTAGCTTATATATAATTAACTCCATTGCCGGTGACTCTTAACTTCACAGTTCATAATTAACTTTATATATACTAATGTTATAATAGGCATTGTGTTATACTGTATGTCTTATTCTATCCGCTTTCTTTTAATGATGGTTCCTATATCAAAGCATTTTCTATATTTCTTATCCCTTGTACCCCCCATTTTACATATACTGAATGGTCTACAGTCCAAAAGTGGCTGTTTTGTTCCAAAAGGGGGAAAGTATTGCTTGTTATTTAGATTTTTTGTATAAAGGGATTAATGTATTGTAAAAAATGAGGTATTTTATTTATATTCATACCTGTTATTATATGCATGAATACTGTGTACTCTCAAGTTTAATATGTTGTACTCTACTACTGTGCTGCTGATTATAGCATTGTACGACGTTCCTGTTATTTATGTATCTGAAAGTTAATCCTCAATAAAAAATCATTAATAATAAAAAAAAAAAAAATGAAACCCCCCTGCAATAAAATAATGCCCAGTCCCCCTGCAATAAAATGATGCCCTATCCCCACTGCAATAAATGATGCCCCTAGCAATAAAATGCAATAAAATGATGCCCCCAGCCCCCCTGCAAAAAAATGATGCCCCAGCAATAAAATTATGCCCCAGCTCCCCTGCAATAAAATGATGCCCCCAGCCCCTGCAATAAAAAGATGGCCCCAACAAAAATATGATGCTCCCAGCACCCCTGTAATAAATGATGCACCCAGCAATAAAATGATGCCCCATCCCCATTGTAATAAAATAGTGCCCCCAGCCCCACCTGCAATAAAATTAAGCCCCCCCTGCAATAAAAATATGCCCCCCGGCCCCCCTGCAAAAAAATGATGCCCCAGGAATAAGATTATGTTTTATCTCCCCTGCAATAAAATTATGCCCCCAACAAAAATATGATGCCCCCAACAAAAATATGATGCCCCCAGCAATAAAATGATTTCCCCAGACCCCCAACAATAAAATGAATCCCCCCTGCAATAAAATTATGCTCCAGCCCCCTTCAATTGACCCAGCAATAAAATGAAGCCCCCTGCAATAAAATGAAGCCCAGTCCCCCTGCAATAAAATTATACCCCAGCCCCATGCAATAAAATTATGCCCAGGGCCCAGCCCACCTGCCAAAGTGCCTTTGAATAATTAAAATGTGGCACTAGTCACACTCACTGTGTCTGACTGTCAGTCTGGGGGCCTGAGCTAAAGCAGGGCTGAGCTAGATACTAACAACAAACGTTACTGTTAGATGGTAATTGAACCCTGCTGACTTGCAGAGTCCCCTCAGAATAATAGAGGATTTTCCTTTCCACATTAGCTCTCAGACTTGCTGCCTGTAGATCTAATTCTAGCAGGCTCAATAAGGAAGTAGCCAGTGAGCTTAGTGAAATAAAGTTATCACTGCTCTAACATTAAAGATATGCATTCATATTTGCATTGCAAATCTTAATAAGTGATAACAAAAAAATCCTAAGAGAGCTGGGTTGGAACCAAACACAGTTTCATTTAGTTTCATACTTAACCATAGATTTAGATTTTCAGATATAAACAATTATTTTGTTAGTCATGTTGAGCAAATTTTACACAGCTTATTGTGTGTGCAATTCATCATCCTGTATCAGGTTATTGTTATTGTATGGTTTAACACAAGAGGGACTGGTGTAACCTTTCATTACCAGATTCCTGAACACCTTTAGCAGGTGGTGAATCATATTGGGGCTCCTCACCTGGCTACTAGTAGTACGACCGAGCGGTCTGCGACTGCTGCTCACTGACACTCTGCTGCGCACTGAAGTCCCTCCGGTGCCTTGCTCCGCCTCCTCCTCAGTGACAGCACTGAATGATTGGAGAATAATTTTTATATCCTCCAATCATTCAGATGCTGCTGTCACCTGTCCTGGCGTGCCACAATGTGTGTCTCGTGGGCCCTGGCCCCCCTCCCTCAAAAAAAAATATTGCGCCAAAAAAAGGCGCAAAAAAAAATATTAAAAAAAAAATAATTTTAATTACAAAAATATATATATTTTTTACCTTTGCGGGGCCCGAGGCGGTCGCCTGTTCTGCCTTGCCCAAAGGCCTACAAAAGGCCCTTTTAAGTGCCCTTGGTAGTTTATTTTAGATTAGGCTTTTTTATTTTGGGGTGTTTTTTTTTTTATTTTTTGTTTTTTAAAGGGTATTCGAATAGGAATAATTTTTATTTTTATGGATAATTTCGTTTTTTTTTCTTGTAATTTTAGATTTTAGTGTGAAGCTTAGGTTTTATTTCACAGGTAAGTTTGTATTTATTTTAACTAGGTAGTTAATACATAGTTAATAACTATTTACTAACTGGTCTACCTAGTTAAAATAAATACAAACTTACCTGTGAAATAAAAATAAAACCTAAGCTAGATACAATGTAACTATTAGTTATATTGTAGCTAGCTTAGGTTTTATTTCACAGGTAAGTATTTAGTTTTAAATAGGAATTTAGTTAATAATTGTAACTTTAATTTAGCTATATTTTAATTATGTTAACGTTAGGGGGGTGTTAGGTTTAGGCTTAGGGTTAGGGGGTGTTAGGTTTAGGGGTTAATTTAGGTTGTTGCGTTCTGGGGGCTGGTGGTTTAGGGGTTAATAGGTTTAGTTAGTATTGGCGATGTTTTGGAATGGCGGTTTAGGGGTTAATAGGTTTAGTTAGTGTTGTGCGATGTGGGGGGGGTGCGTTTAGGGTTATAGGTTTAGTTTGTGTCAGTGATGTGGGGAGGTGTGGTTTAGGGGTTAATGGGTTTAATTAGTGTTGGCGATGTGGGGGAGGGGTGCAGTTTAGGGGTTAATAGGTTTCATTTGTGTCGACGATGGGGGGGGGTGCGGATTAGGGGTTACTAAGGTTTAGTTCATGTAAAGATATGGGGGGGTGCGGTTAGGGGTTTAATATGTTTAGTTTGTGTCAGCAATGTGGGGGGGTGCAGTTTAGGGGTTAATAGGGTTTAGTTCGTGCCGGTGATGTTTCGGGATGGCGGTTTAGTGGTTAATAGGTTTAGTTAGTTCAACTTTCAGCGATGTTGGGGAACGGCTGGTTTAGGGGTTATACCTTTAGACTTAGAGTTAATTAGTGACAGGGAACTGCGGTTTAGGGAAGGAACAATGAAAAAATTCCAAATATGAATAAAGGATCCGAAAATTCGGAAAGATATATATATTCATTTCGGAATTTTTTGGGATGTGCCGATTCGGCAATTTGGATGCATCTGAAACGCACATGTCTAATTTAGAAGGGCACTAATTGCTGCTGCACAGAATTATTTTGTAATGGTAGGTTTTTTTATTTTTTGTAATTTTAGGTTTTAGTGTAAGCTAGGTTTTATTTCACAGGTAAGTTTGTATTTATTTTAACTAGGTAGTTATTAAATAGTTAATAACTATTTACTAACGTAGTCTACCTAGTTAAAATAAATACAAACTTACCTGTGAAATAAAAATAAAACCTAAGATAGCTACAATATAACTATTAGTTATATGATTAGCTATCTGACGGCTAGATTTAGAGTTTTGTCGGTAACGACCCGAAAAGCTAACGCTGGCTTTTTTTCTGGCCGCACCATAAAAATAACTCTGGTATTGAGAGTCCACATAAAGGCTGCGTTAGGCTCCCAAAAAAGGAGCGCAGAGCATATTTAACGCAGGCTTCAACTCTCGATACCAGAGTTGCTTACGGACGCGGCCAGCCTCAAAAACGTGCTCGTGCACGATTCCCCCATAGGAAACAATGGGGCTGTTTGAGCTGAAAAAAAACCTAACTCCTGCAAAAAAGCCGCGTTCAGCTCCTAACGCAGCCCCATTGTTTGCTATGGGGAAACACTTCCTACGTCTGCACCTAACACCCTAACATGTACCCCCGAGTCTAAACACCCCTAACCTTACACTTATTAACCCCTATTCTGCCGCCCCCGCTATCGCTGACCCCTGCATATTATTTTTAACCCCTAATCTGCCGCTCCGTAAACCGCCGCTACTTACATTATCCTTATGTACCCCTAATCTGCTGCCCCCTAACACCCGCCGACCCCCTATATTTATTAACCCCTAATCTGCCCCCACAACATCGGCCTCCACCTGCCTACACTTATTAACCCCTAATCTGCCAAGCGGACCGCACCCGCTATCATAATAAAGTTGTTAACCCCCTAATCCGCCTCACTAACCCTATAATAAATAGTATTAACCCCCTAATCTGCCCTCCCTAACATCGCCGACACCTAACTTCAATTATTAACCCCTAATCTGCCGACCGAGCTCACCGCTATTCTAATAAATGTATTAACCCCTAAAGCTGTCTAACCCTAACACTAACACCCCCCTAACTTAATATAATTTAAAATCTAACAAAATTAATACACTCTTATTAAATAAATTATTCCTATTTAAAGCTAAATACTTACCTGTAAAATAAATCCTAATATAGCTACAATAAATTATAATTATATTATAGCTATTTTAGGATTAATATTTATTTTACAGGTAACTTTGTATTTATTTTAACCAGGTACAATAGCTATTAAATAGTTAAGAACTATTGTAATAGCTAAAATAGTTAAAATAATTACAAAATTACCTGTAAAATAAATCCTAACCTAAGTTACAATTAAACCTAACTACTATACTATCATTAAATTAATTAAATAAAATACCTACAATTACCTACACTTAAACCTAACACTACACTATCAATACATTAATTAAATACAATACCTACAAATAACTACAATGAAATAAACTAACTAAAGTACAAAAAATAAAAAAGAACTAAGTTACAAAAAATAAAAAAATATTTACAACATAAGAAAAATATTACAAACAATTTTAAAAACTAATTACACCTACTCTAAGCCCCCTAATAAAATAACAAAGACCCCCAAAATAAAAAATGCCCTACCCTATTCTAAATTACTAAAGTTCAAAGCTCTTTTACCTTACCAGCCCTGAACAGGGCCCTTTGCGGGGCCATGCCCCAAAGAATTCAGCCTCTTTGCCTGTAAAAAAAAACATACAATACCCCCCCCGCCAACATTACAACCCACCACCCACATACCCCTAATCTAACCCAAACCCCCTTAAATAAACCTAACACTAAGCCCCTGAAGATCCTCCTACCGTGGTCTTCACCATGCCAGGTATGACCGTCCGTTCCAGGCTCCGATATCTTCATCTAAGCCCAAGCGGGGGCTAGACATCCATCATCCGACGGCTGAAGAAGTCCAGAAGAGGGTCCAAAATCTTCATCCTATCCGGGAAGAAGAGTAGATCCGACCGGCAACCATCATCTTCCAAGCGGCATCTTCTATCTTCATCCGATGAGGACCGGCTCCATCCTGAAGACCTCAACCGCGGACCCATCTTCATCCGGCGACGTCCAACTGAAGAATGACGGTTCCTTTAAGGGACATCATCCAAGATGGCGTCCCTCGAATTCCGATTGGCTGATAGATTCTATCAGCACCGGAATTAAGGTAGGAATATTCTGATTGGCTGATGGAATCAGCCAATCAGAATCAAGTTCAATCCGATTGGCTGATCAGATTGAGCTTGCATTCTTTGGCTGTTCCGATCAGCAATAGAATGCAAGGCTCAATCTGACTTGGCTGATTGGATCATCGCAATCGATTGATTCTTGATTCTGATTTGGCTAGTATTCCATCAGCCAATCAGAATATTCCTACCTTAATTCCGATTGGCTGATAGAATCCTATCAGCCAATCGGAATTCGAGGGACGCCCATCTTGGATGACGTCCCTTAAAGGAACCGTCATTCTCAGTTGGACGTTGCCGGATGAAGATGGGGTCCGCAGTGAGGTCTTTCAGGATGGAGCCGGTCCTCATCGGATGAAGATAGAAGATGCCGGCTTGAAGATGATGGTTGCCGGTCTGGATCTACTCTTCTTCCGGATAGGATGAAGACTTTGGACCCTCTTCTGGACTTCTTCAGCCGTCGGATGATGGATTCTAGCCCCTCGCTTGGGCTTAATGAAGATATCGGAGCCTGGAACGGACGGTCATACCTGGCATGGTGAAGACAAGGTAAGAAGATCTTCAGGGGCTTAGTGTTAGGTTTATTTAAGGGGGTTTGGGTTAGATTAGGGGGTATGTGGGTGGTGGGTTGTAATGTTGGTGGGGGGGGTATTGTATGTTTTTTTTACTGGCAAAAGAGCTGAATTCTTTGGGGCATGCCCCGCAAAGGGCCCTGTTCAGGGCTGGTAAGGTAAAAGAGCTTTGAACTTTAGTAATTTAGAATATGGTAGGGCATTTTTTATTTTGGGGGTCTTTGTTATTATTAGGGGGCTTAGAGTAGGTGTAATTAGTTAAAATTGTTGTAATATTTTCTATGTTTGTAAATATTTTTTTATTTTGTGTAACATAGTTATTTTTTATTTTTGTACTTTAGTTAGTTTATTTCATTGTAGTTATTTGTAGGTATTGTATTTAATTAATGTATTGATAGTGTAGTGTTAGGTTTAATTGCTAGGTAATTGTAGGTATTTTAATTAATTTAATGATAGTATAGTGTTCGGTTTAATTGTAACTTAGGTTTAGGATTTATTTTACAGGTAATTTTGTAATTATTTAACTATTTTAGCTATTAAATAGTTCTTAACTATTTAATAGCTATTGTACCTGGTTAAAATAAATACAAAGTTACCTGTAAAAATAAATATTAATCCTAAAATAGCTATAATATAATTATAATTTATAGTTGTAGCTATATTAGGATTTATTTTAGCAGGTAAGTATTTAGCTTTAAATAGGAATAATTTATTTAATAAGAGGTTAATTATTTTCGTTAGATTGAAATTATATTTAAGTTAGGGGGGTGTTAGTGTTAGGGTTAGACTTAGCTTTAGGGGTTAATACATTTATTAGAATAGCGGTGAGCTCCGGTCGGCAGATTTGGGGTTAATAATTTAAGTTAGGTGCGGCGATGTTAGGGAGGCCGATTAGGGGTTAATACTATTTATTATAGGGTTAGTGAGGCGGATTAGGGCTTAATAACTTTATTATGATAGCGGTGCGGTCCGCTCGGCAGATTAGGGGTTAATAAGTGTAGGCAGGTGGAGGCGACGTTGTGGGGGGCAGATTAGGGGTTAATAAATATAATATAGGGGTCGGCGGTGTTAGGGGGCAGCAGATTAGGGGTACATAAGGATAACTTAAGTAGCGGCGCTTTGCGGTCGGCAGATTAGGGGTTAATTATTGTAGGTAGCTGGCTGCGACGTTGTGGGGGGCAGGTTAGGGGTTAATAAATATAATATAGGGGTCGGCGGTGTTAGGGGCAGCAGATTAGGGGGTACATAAGGATAACGTAGGTGGCGGTCGGCAAGATTAGGGGTTAAAAAAAATTAAATCGACGTGGCGGCAATGTGGTGGGGCCTCGTTTAGGGGTACATAGGTAGTTTATGGGTGTAGTGTACTTTAGAGCACAGTAGTTAAGAGCTTTATGAACCGGCGTTAGCCCAGAAAGCTCTTAACTACTGACTTTTTTTCTGCGGCTGGGAGTTTTGTCGTTTAGAATTACTAACGCTCACCTTCAGACACGACTCTAAATACCGGAGTTAGAAAAATCCCATTGAAAAGATAGGATACGCAATTGACGTAAGGGGATCTGCGTATGGAAAAGTCGCGGCTGAAAAGTGAGCGTAGACCCTTTTTTGAGTGACTCCAAATACCGAGGTAGCCTAAAACCAGCGTTAGGAGCCTCTAACGTCGGTTTTCAACGGCTACACCGCCAAACTCTAAATCTAGGCCTAAGGTTTTATTTTCACAGGTAAGTATGTATTTTAGTTTTTTAAATGGAAATTATTTAGTTAATAAATTGTAACTTTAGTTTAGCTCTATTTTAATTATCTTTAAGTTAGGGGGTGTTAGGTTTTGGCTTAGGGTTAGGGGTGTTAGGTTTAGGGGTTAAAATAGTTTAATTTAGGTTGTTGCGATCTGGGGGCTGGCGGTTTAGGGGTTAATAGGTTTAGTTAGTATTTGCAATGTTTTGGAACGGTGTTTAGGGTTTAATAGGTTTAGTTAGTGTTGGCGATGTGGGCGGGGGGGCGGTTTAGGGGTTAATAGTTTAGTTACCTTCAACTTTCAGCGATGTCAGGGAATGGTGGTTAGATAACGTAGACTTGATGCCTCGTGTTTCTGGCGAGCCTGCAGACTCGCCAGAAACAGCAGTTATGAAGCAGCGGTCACAAAGACCGCTGCTCCATAACCTGTCCGCCTGCTCTGAGCAGGCGGACAGACATTGCCGAATTCAAACCCGATTGGCCGCGAGTCTGCAGGGGGCGACGTTGCAACCAGCAGCTCTTGTGACTTTGTTAAATAGAGGGCCTTAGAGTTAGTTAGTGACGGGAAACTGCGGGTTAGGAAGGAACAATGAAAAATTCCGAATATGAATAATGGATCAGAAAATTCGTAAACATATTTATTTCATTTCAGATTTTCCGGGATGTGCCGATACGCAATTTGGATGCATCCGAATCGGCCAAAATTCATCCGAATTCTGAATTTGTCCGAAACGAAACGCACATGTCTAATTAGAAGGGCACTAATTGCTGCTGCACAAAATTGTAGATTAGGGATTACCTTCCCACTGACACCTTCCCACCCTCCTGATCCCCACCCACCCACACTCCTCACTACCATCTTAGGTACTGGCAGACAGTCTGCCAGTATTCAGTTTAGGGTCCCCCCCCCTTTTCTTTTTTTTTTTTTGGCAGTGTAATTAATCCCTCCTCAACCCTTCTACCAGCAGTGAACTCTCCCAAACAGCTCTCTGACCTCCCCCCTCCACTAGTGACAGCCATCTTAGGTACTAGCAGTTGTCTGTCTGTCTGTTTGTCCTGCCAGCACCTAGTTTATAGTATTTTCTTTGTTTTATTTATTTATTAGTTATTTTTTTCTGTAGTGTAGGGGTCTCCCCTAACCCTCCTCCTCACTATCATTTTATGAGGCCACCCCCCCGAGGTGCCCTTTTTTCTGTAATATATTGACACATCCCTTCCTCTCCCTTCCCTTTCCTCAGTGTAGGGTGATCAATCGAGACAGTGACACAGACAGCTAGAGTCAGAGGCTTTAGTTAATAAACCGGCAAATTAGTTTCTCTTCCATTAAACATAAATAAAGGGCAATGTTACGGCAGCTAAAACCTTCACTGCTGTGCAGGAGGTTATAAAAATGTCTTTGTACTGGAATGCACTTTGTCACCCACAATATATAGTATTTATTCAGTTTCATTTTCCATGCCAGTCATGTCAGATTTTATGTCATTTTAGCTGCCAGCTCTGAACTCTGCCAACGTATCTTGTTTCAAAAACCGAGAACCAGCTGACACTTGCAAAAAGCATTAGACTAGGATTTGTGATAAAACAGCTTTGTAGTCAGTGCTGGGGCCACTGAGTGGACACTTATTAATAAATGAGGATGCACCTTTAAGTCCTGCAGGGAAGCTCAAATTAAGAAGTACCTTGAGCAGATGTCGTCTACATGTAAAAAATACAAAATATGAGCTCTGGCTTACAGATGGACCAAAAATGTGAAGAGGCAGAATGATTTATCATTCTAAATAATTCTATGTAATGTTGTGAGTCAGTGTGAGACAGAAGGTGCAGATGGGAAGCTAGCCACGCCGCTCCCACAAACCTATACATACCATTTATGCGCAAAGAGACAAAACTCATATTCTGCTGAGACAACTGAGCATTAGGCCTCTCTCTAGAAGGTCATGTGAGAGTTTGTATGGTGATCACCATCACTTGATGATTCTCCTCTCTCCACCACTTCTCTCTCTCAAACTCTCCTTTTCCATCTCTCCACACTCCTCCTCCACCTCTATCTTCTACTCTCCTCCTCCACCTATATCTCATACTCTTCACTCTCCTCCTCCACCTCTCTTTCCCACTTCCCACTCTCCTCATCCACCTCTCTACTCTCTTCCTCCACCTCTTTTTCCCACTTTCCACTCTCCTCATCCACCTCTCTACTCTCTCCTCCCACTTCTTTTTCCCACTTTCCACTCTCCTCATCCACCTCTCTACTCTCTTCCTCCACTTATTTTTCCCACTTTCCACTCTCCTCATCCACCTCTCTACTCTCTTCCTCCACCTCTCTTTCCCACTTTCCACTCTCCTCATCCACCTCTCTACTCTCCTCCTCGCCCTATCTCTCCTACTCTCCATTCTCATCCTCCACCTCTCTCTCTCCTACTCTCCACTCTCCTCCTCCACCTCTCTCTCTCACTCTCAACTTACCTCTTCCACCTCTCTACCCCCCCTCCACCTCTCTCTCTCTCTCACTCTCAACTTACCTCTTCCACCTCTCTACTGTCCTCCTCCACCTTTCTACTCCCCCCTCCACCTCTCTCTCTCACTCTCCACTTACCTCTTCCACCTTTCTACTCTCCTCCTCCACATCTCTCTCTCTCACTCTCAACTTAACTCTTCCACCTCTCTACTCTACACCTCCACCTCTCTTTCATACTCTCCACTCTCCTCTTCCACCCTCTCCCTCTCCTCCTCCACCCTCACACTTCTCCACTCTCCTCCTCCACCTCCCTACTCTCTCCCTCCACCTCTCTCTCATAACTCTCCACTCTCCTCCTCCATGTCTCTCTCCACTCTCCTCTTCAACCTTTCTACTCTCCTCCTCTGTCTCTCTACTCTTCTCCTCCACTTCTTTCTTCCACTCACCCTCCACCTCTCCTCTTTAACCTCTCGGCCACCTCGCTCCTCTCTCTCCCTCTACCACTTCCCTCTTTCCCACCTCTCTTTCTCTCCCACAACTTTTGTCTCTCCCACTC
>NC_069507.1:291150924-291274852 GCF_027579735.1 Bombina bombina | reverse complement strand
TAAGGGTTTATTGGGTGGGTTTTATTTTTAGATTAGGGGTTTTGGCTGCAATAGAGCTAAATGCCCTTTTAAGGGCAATGGCCATCAAAATGCCCTTTTCAGGGCAATGGGGAGCTTAGGTTTTTTAGATTAGGTTTTTATTTGGGGGGTTGGTTGTGTGGGTGGTGGGTTTTACTGTTGGGGGGGTATTTGTATTTTTTATTTACAGGTAAAAGAGCTGATTTCTTTGGGGCAATGCCCTGCAAAAGGCCTTTTTAAGGGCTATTTGTAGTTCATTGTAGGTTAGGGTTTTTTTTTATTTTGGGGGGACTTTTTTTATTTTCATAGGGCCCTTAGATTAAATGTAATTAGTTTAAATCTTTGATAATTTCTTTTTTATTTTTTGTAACTTAGTGTTTATTTTTTTGTAACTTAGTTGTTAGTTTTTAGTAACTTAGTAATTTTTTAGTGTAGATTTAAATTATTTGAGTAGGGTTAGGTGTTTAAATATATAATATAGTTAATTTAATTTGTAGCTTAATGTAATTTTAGTATAAAAGTTAGGCTAGATTAATTATTAATTTAATATAGTTTAATGTCATTTTATTATAATAGGGTAGGTTAATTATTAATTTAATATAGTTTAATGTAATTTTATTATTATTATTTTATTATTATTGGTTATTTGTAGAGCGCCAACAGATTCCGCAGCGCTATTTTATTATAAAAGTTAGGTTAAATTAATTATTAATTTAATATAGTTTAATGTACTTTTATTATAATAGTTAGGGTAGGTTCATTATTAGTTTAATATAATTTAATTTTAAAGGTAAGTTTAAATTTATTATAAGATAGGGATGAGTTAATATTTAATATAAAGTTAGCGGGTTGTTAGGTTTAGGGGTTAATAGGTTAGTTTAGTTTATGGCGATGTGGAGGACTGGCGGTTTAGGGGTTAATAACTTTATGTAGGTGTCGGGGTGGCAGATTAGGGTTTAATAAGTATAATGTAGGTGGCGGCGGTGTAGGGGACGGCAGATTAGGGGTTAATAAATATAATGTAGGTGGCGGCGGTGTCGGGGCGGCAGATTAGGGGTTAATAAGTATAATGTAGGTGGTGGCGGCGGCAGATTAGGGGTTTATAAGTATAATGTAGGTGGCGGCGGCAGATTATGGGTTAATAAGTATAATGTAGGCGGCAGATTAGGGGTTTATAAGTATAATGTAGGTGGCGGCGGCAGATTATGGGTTAATAAGTATAATGTAGGCGGCAGATTAGGGGTTAATAAGTATAATGAAGGTGGCGGCAGGGTAGGGGGTGGCAGATTAGGGGTTAATAAATATAATGTAGGTGGCGGCGGTGTCGGGGCGGCAGATTAGGGGTTAATAAGTATAATGTAGGTGGTGGCGGCGGCAGATTAGGGGTTTATAAGTATAATGTAGGTGGCGGCGGCAGATTATGGGTTAATAAGTATAATGTAGGCGGCGGCAGATTAGGGGTTAATAAGTATAATGAAGGTGGCGGCAGGGTAGGGGGTGGCAGATTAGGGGTGTTTAGACTCGGGGTACATGTTAGGGTGTTAGGTGTAAACATAACTTTGTTCTCCCATAGGAATCAATGGGATATCGGGCAGCAGCGAACATGAGCTTTTGCTGCTTTCAGACTCCCATTGATTCCTATGGCATCCGCCACCTCCAGGGCGGCGGATTGAAAACCAGGTATGCTGGGCCGGAATAGTGGCGAGCGTACCTGGTAGATATTTGTTAACTAGCAAATGTAGTCAGATAGGGCCGAATTTGCATTCAGAACATCTGTAGTGACGTAAGCATCGATCTGTGTCGGACTGAGACCGGCGGATCGTATGTTACGTCACAAAATTCTACTTTTGCCGGTCTGTAGCCTTTGATAAATAAGGGGAATCAGGCTCGCCACAATTACGCTGCGGAATTCCAGCGTATTTGCGGTTGACAGCTTGATAAATAGGCCCCTATGTGTACTCTTGGGAGAAAAAAGCAAAGCTACAAGGGTAGTAGCAAAATATGTAGCAAACTGTCACATGACCAGAACCCCCAATCAGATTATATGAACTGTTACCATATTTACCCACTATACTCCTACTTTATAAATTGTTATTAATCTGTTTAATTGTAACATATTACTTTGGCAACACATGTAATAATGTCATGCTAATAAAGTATTCTTGACTTGACTTGAATTTGGTCAGATCCACAAGCTTTTCTTGGTTTTAATGATCTTATGCTTTCTGCAACTTCCTGTAGTGTGAAGGGGAAGTCTAGAGGAGTTTGATAGTTCTTTATTACATTTTCTAAATTTAACAGTTTTTCACAAGTTTCTTTTTGTGACTTATTGAGCTTATTAGGTTCTAGATCTTTGTATAATGTTTGAAAATAATCTGTCCATATGTCACCATCTTGGATTGGAATCTGCCCAGTGGCTTTTGAGGTTAATTTTTTCCACAAGCTACAAAAGGAATTATTATTATCTGTTGATTCTTGAATTTGGGAGAGTGTTTTATTTAGGTGGTTTATTTTCTTTTGTTTGAGGGTAGTTTTGTAGTCTTTTAGTCTACGGTTATATTTGCACCTCAGATCCTCTCGCAGTGGTTCTCTGTGTTTAAGGTTTGATAATTTTCTCACCTCAAGTCTTAAGGCTGCACATTCTTTATCAAACCAATCATTTTTATTGTTATTTTTCCTGTGTCTTTTGTCTGACAGTTTAAGGGATTTGTTTGCTTCTCTATGGAGAATAGTTGTTAAATCATTTGTTGCTTTATTTGTGTCATATGGAGTATAACTGTAGCTTCTATTAATGAATTCATTAATTTGATTAGTTATCTCCTCCGTTTCCAAGCTGTTCATAAAGATTTCCTTACTTTGTTGGGACCACAGGTAATTAGGGGGCATTCTGTACAGATGTTTCCTGGCTTTCCATGTTGGGATTTTCTTTGAACTATTGATGTGTATGACAATTTGGTTATGGTCTGATAGGTAGGACCAGGGCCGCCACTAGAAATTTTGGGGCCCCTGACTCAACCATTGATCAGGCCCCCCCCCCCCCCCTTTTGACATGTGCAATTTTTGACCAAGTGACTAAAACGTATATGCACTTTATTCTTAAGTGTCTATTTAAACTTGGAAATGTTGTAAAGGTAGTAACATACACACACACACACAGACACACTCATACACTGAAACACACAAACACACTCACACATAAGGATTCACATATAGACACTAGCAGACTCACAAAGAAACACACTCAGACACAGACACCCAAAGAGACACTTAGCACTCGTTTACATTGACCTGACAAGTAATGAGGTAAACTACAGTTTTGTAAAAAAAAGGAGAATTAGAAAACAAAATATGGAGTTCTGATTAACTTTTTGTAAAGGAAGATGACAACTAAATTATGACAACAGCATGCAGTGGCTGAAAGGAAGGGCCCTGAACTGACTAAACAATAATTTAAAGGTTAAATGGTGGATTGGTTACTTCCGGAAAGGTCTCATTAGTCTCAAAGTCTGTAGAAAGATGTGAATAATTAGTAGTAAGGTCAAAATGTCCTAAAAAGGAACAGACAATGGACACACACACACAAACTCAAACTTGCACACACACAGAGACACCCACAGAAAACACACAAAGACATACATACACAGAGAGACAACCACATAAAAAACACAGAAATACATACATACACACACTCTCACTGAGACATCCACAGAAAACACACAAAGACATACACACACCCTCACAGAGACACCCACATAAAACACACCCCCAAACAGAGACATCCACAGAAAACACAGACATACATACATACACACACACACACACACACACACACCCTCACAGAGACATCCACAGAAAACACAGACATACACACCCACCCTCACAGAGGCATCCAAAGAAAATACACAAAGACAAACATACACACACCCTCACAGAGACACCCACAGAAAAAGCTCAACGACGTATGCACACACCCTCACAGACATCCACAGAAAATGCACAAAGACAAACACACCCACCCTCACAGAGAGACCCACAGATAAAAAATACATACACACTCAGAGACACAAACCAAAGCACAAAGACAAACACAGACACCCACAGAAACACTCACAGGAGGAAACATTTATGCACCTTGCATCCCCTAAATCAACAGTGTGTGACATGCATGATAAAAAATTTTTTAGAAATTAAGAGATCACTTTTTAAAGAATCATATTTGTAAATGTGCAATCAAAAATAATTCTGTGAATTCAAAATTGTACATTAATGAGCTGGGTAGATGACTAGATGAAGAAAAGTACATTTAAAAGGTTGACATATGATGTTTGTTTTTTCCCCATTTTCCCCAACCAAGAGCCCCACTTCAAATATAGTGTACACATTTTCCCAGCTGTCAGCTGTACTTATGGATTTTGAAAATGCTGTACTCTATATGGTCTTGGTGGGACCATAAGCTGTGGTACTCATACCATTAGATCTGGATAAATGCAAGCTTTAGGCTTGTTGGTATGTATTTCAAAATTAAGCAAGTTGTAGTGTAAACTGAACAGTTTTAAGTTAACCTGTCTCATTTCAAACACTGAGCAATCTTAGTCTGAGAGTATAAAATTTTATGCAGATGTAAAAATCTTAGATAAAATGCCTCCTTGCATTTGGAAAGTCCTTGCATAAAGGGGCAGTAAACTGGAATGTTATATATATATATATATATATATATATATATATATATATATATATATATATATATATATATATAAATGCATATCTGCCAAAAGGGCATCTACCATTTGTGTATTGAGGAGGAAACATTTCTGCATGGTTTTAAATATAGAATTTCTACAGCATTGTCAAATAATCATAAATACAGTGCTGCTAAAAAAAATTGTTTTTATGGACTCCTAGCCCCAAAACAACTACTACCACTGACTCAGACACACACTGTACAAAGTGCCAAGTCTGTCTCACACTGCGCATAGTGGTTTAGTGCACACTAAGAAATCCTCTCAAATGCTAATACTTTACTTCTTGTAATAACATTTCCCATGCTCAATTAGCACTCTGCTGTAGTACCCACTGCACTGGTGGCTGCCCAAATTTAAATTTTTTTATTTTTTTTTGTTCTTGCCTCATGGGGCCCCCCTGGCTCATTGGGCCCCTGACAGGAGTCACCCCTATCACCCCCTGATGGCGGACCTGGGTAGGACTGGGTTCTTACGATCAGCGAACTGATCTTTCTGATGTCCAGGTCAGTTATCACATAGTCAATGACACTTTTACCACTTGAACAGTTAAATGTAAAACTTCCCAGCCTGTCTCCTGTTACCCTTCCATTTATAATGTACAGACCTAATCTTTTACAAACATCAAGGAGTTTTTTCCCATGTGTGTTTATTATTTTATCATAGCTGTTTCTCTGAGTGTCCATCAGGGTGTCAAAATTCATACTCTTTCCAAATATATGTTTATTTCCTTGGCTGAAGGTAAAGTAATTTGCATTGCTTGTGCGAGCATTCATGTCTCCGATTAGCATAATTTGTCCTTTTGTTTGAGCTCTCCCCCTGCAGTGTATTGAATTATTCTGCGTCATAATATGGTGATTCCCGTGGTGGAATGTATATGGCACAGAGGTAGAGAGTGTGAGATGTCTGTACAAGGTTCTTTGTTATTTGTATCCACAGATGTGTTGCACCTCTCTTCACTGGGGTGATAAATGGTTTGAGACTCTCTTTGTACCACACTAATAACCCCCCTGAGAGTCTCCCTCCTTTCTTCTTTTTTATCTCAGGAATTATTAACTCTTTATAGTCCATAGGGCAAGATGATGCTGTGCTTCTATCATGCCATGTCTCCTGTAACAAGATAATATCATGGTTTCTTATATTTTGTTAAAAATCAGGATTTCTGATTTTGTCTCCAAAGGTGGAGGAAGTGAGTCCTTGTATGTTCCAGCTGCTATTTGTGAGACTGTTCATCTTGTGTTCAGTCTATAGTGTGCTAATTAAGCTTTCAGACTGTGAGAATTAAGGTTTGTTTGTTGTTTGTTTTCCCTCTTACAGTTCATTTTTGATATCCTGGTTTGTTTTTAAAGCTTTTCATATAGTGCATGGATTAGTTCTCGAATTTCCCTAAGTTCTGAGTCTGCCTGCATATTTTGCCTTCTATTTCTTTGGAAGTCTCTATAGTGGGCACTGTAATGGCTGTTGTTAGGGGCCTGTAGGTTCTCTCTGTATTGTCCATTTGAGGATATCAAGGATCTTTTACTTTTATTCCATGTATGTGAGTACCCACTCCAGTGTGTAGTTGTTCTATCCCTGTTATTATTGGGGGGTGTCTCTCTAAATGTGAAGTGAGTATGTTGCGCTCCAGTGTTGTATCTTTTAGATTTTTGGCAAACATACGTACCCCCCGTTTGTTCAGATGTACTTGATCATATAGGTATGTACAGTTAATGTTGTGGTGTTGGGCCACCATTATGTTTGGGGTTTGAGCAAAAGCCTTTAGCTGCATACTGATGTTTTGGACAATATTACTGTGCATGTCACTCCTTGGTAATAGGCTAGAAAGGATGATTTTTGTTAGTGGGAATTTATTTCTTGTGATAGTTATTAGGTCTTCCGTTGCATTAATATATTTCTCTGGATCTTGCAGTTCATTTGAGCCAGTGTGGATGATTATATATTTTGGGTTATTAAAATTTGGGTTTAGAATTCTCTCTTTTGCTTTTTCTTTGTTTACATATTTGTACTGGAGAACTCTCTTACCAGGGAAGAGGCGCTTTCCATCTAGGAATTTGCCATTTGAGTCCATTAAGATGAGAACATCTGTTTCAGGGGTTTGCCTTGTGTGCTCTTCTGGTTTATTTTTTGTAAGTGGTTTCTCATGGATTTCCTTAGTGGCCCCCAGTACACTGGCCAGCTGCTCTGCTTGGTTTTCTGCTCTGACCTGGGCTGTAGTCTGTTGTTGCTTGGAAGGGGGCTGTGTCCGGTCTTTGGGTGTTTTCTCTTGAGCAGACTGGGTCCCTGCTTGTGGTTCTTTCTGCCTTGTTTCTCCCAAGTTCACTGTTGCTGGGTTATGTACTATTTTGTTCTTTTGAAGGTTTGTTGTTGGTCTATGTGGAGCTATGTATTGGTTGTTTGGGTGATTTTCCTGATGGCGTTTCAGTTCTTCCTTGGATTTCTTGACATCACATTTTAATCTTTCATTGTCAATAATTAGATCAGAGATTTGTGATCTGATCTCCTGGATTTCCTGTTTGTGCTCCTGCTTGATGGTCATGAGCTCTTGCTTTACCCATTCTAAGTGATCTTTTTGTGCAAGGACCTTTTTTGTTGATTCACAGAACTCTGCAAAGTCTCTTTCTAGTGAGGCCAAACAGTCCCTTAGAGCTTTGTCAGTTATGGGTGAGTGTTTCACTGCTTTATTCTGTTTCTCTGTCTGTGATACCCTTGTATTATTTTCTGTTGATACAATATCTGATGAGGTTTTATTTAGTTCTTCTTCCATATTAGCAAGTTCTATATTCACCAAGCTTTTCTGTTTCCAATGTTTTAAACTGTGTTTCAAATAAATCCAGGCAAGATTCGCTTCCTTGTATCATTACTGTGCCGTTATTATATATATTTATTGTATAAAGCGTATTTTCACAGTCTTCTCCAATTATCTGTCTTCCGTTCCCATTTCCCTTTTTTTGTATGTTAATAAAGTTTTCCCGTAAGGTTTGGTGCCAGGTATCTTTTTGCTCTGTATGAAATAATAAGTTGGTTTCGTGCTTTTTTTGGTCTCTATAAGAATAATCAGCGATAAGTAGTTCAGGGTTGCTCCAGTTTTGAGGTCCACTAGGTATATAATTTCGTAGCATTCCTGGCCACTTGGTACAAGGTAATCCAGGGTGTTGCTGTTCCCGGGGTTGATTTTCTGTGCAGTATTATTGCTTAGATATTCAAAATATATGTTTGTTTAATCCAAAGTAAAAGTGATATAAACCAGCTATGATATCCAAAAATATTGTATTCCGGTAACCTTTAGATCTTTTTAGTATTTAATTTGCATTCTAAGTAGAAGAAAACTTGTTTCCATGCATTAAAAGGATGTGATGTTTCTCTTCTCCCAGGGTATAGAGGTGGTAGTAGTATTTAGTTGAGACTTTTACTCTCTCTATGAGTAGATTCTAGGTTTTGTAAGTAGAATTGTATTGTATTATGTCAAGGTATATGTAAGGTTAATAAATATATATTTTAATCTTATATTTTGAGGTTAATAAATATATATATATTTATTCAGATCTGACTGGTCAGTAGAAAATAATTCATTTCTTTCAGACAAACTGACTTCATTCATGGTTAATTCTCCCCCACTGAGCATATCTCAAGACTAAAATTGCAGACAGGATGTCCCAAGAAACAAAAGGGAAGCATTTGCTCTTAATTGGAAGTGCAAACTCATGTTCAGCTCTTCCCCCATTTAGTATGCAAAATTATTCTCAACACCCAGTGAGGGAAATAAACATTTGGCTTATTTAACTTTAACAGCTATCTCAGGTGCAAATGAGCCCTGCTGTGCAACGATGACACTTGAATATACAAAATGTTAGACATTGCGTCTGGGGAGGATAACACACAGTGAAAACACATGCATTAAATTATACTCTTGGGAACCATTGCTAAAAGACAGCATAAATAAGGATAAATACATTTTGAAAAATAAATAATAACTACATTGATAATTTTGCAGATAAACATATCAAATAATGCCCCAGACTATATTGAATATATATCTGGGAGATAGATTGAAATCTGTATAGATTGAATAGCAATTGTGATAGTCCCGTGTTTGGATGATATAATAAATACAGGATACTGCATGGAAGTGAATGTGTATATATATATATTTTGAAAGCATAAAATATCTTAACCTCTGTGTTTTTAAGAATGTGAATAGATGTTTATGGACCTGAAGAGAAGTGATTATTAACATTTATATTTTATTTCAGATCTACATAGACAAGATTCATATATTCAGGAAGAAATACACAGAAATGTAACATGCTGTATTTGCACAAATGCAATATATTAGGAGTTTAAATACTACCAATTCAGAATAATTAACAGAATAAATTATTTTAATATAATATATTGATGTTTCATATCAAAAGATCAGAATAAAAAAATGTAATATAATACAATACATATAAACATATAACTTAATAATGTAAGGAAATTATGACAGTTATTACCCATTTTAAAGAAATATTTTAAATGCTAGAAATGTTGGTTAAATGTGAATCTGTATGTATTGTCATACTGCCCCCCCGGTGTTGCAATGCGAGAACTACAGCCAGAAGGCTTTTTGGCTGTTTTAAAAATGAAATTTCAAAGGGCCAATCCGAGACAAGGTTTCCGTGTGGGCGTAACCAAACCAGATCTCTAATGATTATAAAACAGGAAGGTTAAATGTAAGAGGGACAGTTTTTTGGTGATTGCTTACCCTGGTGACTGATTACTGGCGAGCATACTTGGGACACAGTCATTCAAGCAAGGAGCTGAAATACTAACCCTGATCTATGCAAAATAACTTTTCCTTCAAATGAGGAGATCTAAGATATTTGGAAAATATTGAATTACAATTTGGTTCAGACTGGTGATGTATGATTTCTAACTTTAATATTTTAAACAAAGGTTACTGATAATATCATAGTCAAATTGTAGTTAAGCAGATTTAAAGAAGCAGTTTGTATTTTAAGTTAGTATTTCATAAGCCTGTGTAGTGTTAAGTTTATTTTTGTATGCTAAGGAATTAATTTAAAGCATTTGTCCACTGTAAGAATATATGTACTTTAGTACCCTAATTAGAATTGTATTGCTGGAGATTAGTAGCTGTGATATTTTAGCCTCATTGTGTTAATTTTGAATGAAAGGATATTGTAAATCAGGCTAGCTTTAAAGGTAAACTTTTATGAGCTTGGTAAAAAAGTATAGACTGTCCTATTGTTTAAATTAGCGCTGTTAGAATTGTATTGCTTGGGTATTTAGCTGTTAAAGATCTTAAAATCTCATTGTACTAACAGGGTGAACTTTTACTGTGAATAAGATAGATTTTTATGAATGTTGCATAGCCTATTTGAACGGTTTTAAACGCATATAGTGTCGACTCATATTCTAATTATCACAAATATTTATGTATCAACATGTTCATAGTTATTTACTAATAATAAAGAATTCAGATATTTATATTAATTTCGTTGTCTTAGTAGAAGTATATTGATTGTGGGTTCAGGCTAAAGAAAGATTGTTAAATATATTCCCTGCCATATACTCACACATTGTTTGGAGAATACTGCTAAGATTTTTTATAAATATACTGACATATTATTTGGAGGCACTTGCATGAGATATTATAAATAATTATCATATTGATATAGTATATTTGTGGTAAATAGAAATTATTATAGAAGAGAGAAAAAAATTCATATTTCGAATTGATATTTTGAAAATATAGGTTTTTTTTTGAAAATTGAAATATTGATTTTTGTGTTCAAGATTAATATTGATATTTTGAAATATTATTACAAATTAATTTTTTGAAAAATTAATAAAAATATTAATTTTTCATATTTAAAAATTCATTAAAAATATTAATTTTTCATATTTCAAAGTTCATAAAAATATAAATTTTTCATATTTCAAAATTCATAAAAATATTAATTTTTCATAGTTCAAAATTGGTCAAAAATATTAATTTTGTCATAGTTCAAAATTGATATTGATATTTTGAAGATATCAATTTTTTTATTTTTTTTTCCCTCTCTCTTATTGGTCAAAATTGTATTAGCGTCTTTATCTTATTAAGTGCAACACTAGGATAACTATGTCTTCAGCAAAAAGTAATGCTAGCGTTTCTGTACAAGATGAAATTGTGCCCTCCCCAAGGTCCTCTGTCAATGAAGTGGTTCAGAAAAAAACGCTCAAATTTGAAGCAATGAACCACATCATGAATAGACTTGATATTGGGGACGATGTCTCCAGGTATATTAATGAGTGTAAAGATAAGGCCAAAGATTTAGTTAAAGATATGTGGTTTGAAGATGGGGAATTATTCCAAATGTTACTGCAACTTAATAAATGCACGGAACTTAGGGGGCGTGATGAATTAATTTTCTAAACTTGGCCGATCCTAATGTATTTGAGCTGTGAGATGTCTAACCAAATGGCAGGACAGAACAGACAATTAGGGCGGCTAAAGGATGAAAATGATTCATTACGAGAATTTCAAGATGCATTTATTCAGGCAAAGACAGAGGTTTTCCATGCTAGCCAAAAGGCTTCTGACTTAGATAAATATAATCAGGAATTAGTGGCTGATTTTAAAGCTTTCGAAGAAGAATATGAAAAGTGCCAAGATGAAAATAAAACTTTAAAAGCTAGATATCATGAGGCTGAGAAAGCATATGAGCAGGCAATAAATAAATTACAGAGACAAATTAGCAGTTATAAGGACTGG
Organism: Bombina bombina; assembly: GCF_027579735.1. Taxonomy (NCBI): domain Eukaryota; kingdom Metazoa; phylum Chordata; class Amphibia; order Anura; family Bombinatoridae; genus Bombina; species Bombina bombina. The sequence continues at coordinate 291,263,338 of NC_069507.1, read as the reverse complement.
GACAGAAATGAGTTTCAAGATACCAGGCGGGAGGATAGACAAAGATACCCAAACTATAGCCCTAATTCAGGCCCAGAGGTAACTTTTTGTCATGCATACCCCTTTAAGGAGGAACAATCATCTGTTTCATCTCCAGCCTATAAAGCCTCACCTGACCTCTAACAAATTGCTTGGTAATTTGAATCCTGTCTAGGAAATCCTAGCTGATCTTGTGCCCAGCCGGTTCTAACTTTGTTTATTTCAAGTTTATTCAACTTCTCAGATTAATACTCTGAAGTTTCGTGTAAGTTATTGACAACCTGAATCTGAATCAAGACCTCTCTGTTTTAAAATTGAACAACTAAGCTGTGTTTGCAACATTCTAATTACTAGCAGTTTGTGGGAAATTCCTGTATTATTTTCAGCATTGCTCATTTCTGACGTATACCTCTCTGCTAACAGCTTGCTTTCCAGCACTCACACAGCTAATTGCTGCAACAATCAGCTGTGCTGTCTCACAGCTTTCAGTCTGTGTCTTACCTCCTGGATCCGGAAAAGTTTCTTTGCTAAATAAATCTTAATCAAAACGTAAGTACCGGTCTTACAGAATCAGTTTCCCTATCAAGTATTGAAATACTCCTAAGGATTTTAATTTGTGCTCTGTGTGTTATTCTAAGGAGATTAATATATATGCATATGTGGTTTCCTATAATATCACATGTATTCTGTTGCTTAGCCTGTTAGTTCTTAGAAACTACTTTTAGTACCATCTGTAACAATTGTTGCAATTAACTAGTGTGTGGCCTTAAGTGTTTAAGTTTCACAAATACTTCTAACTCTTACCAACACTGTTTATATATTAACTGTTTGATTCTAGAACTGAATTATTCTGTAATATTTCAGAGATTGATTTAAGCTACAAACTACTACTTATTTCATGAATAGATTTCTCTCAATAATGTTTCTTTGTATTTTTCTGCAAAAACAGATCCATCAGAATTAACTATCATTACACTTTTTCCCCTAGGCAATTACATAACTCTGGGGGACCAGAAAATTATTACGCCTCAGATGAAAGGCACTCTAGCTCAAACAATAAGTCCCCAGTAAGATCCAGTGATGTACCAAATAAAGTGTATGACACCCCCACAATAATTAAATTCCTAAAGAATACAGTACGCACATTTTCTAAAGGGGGGGCCACTTCCATAATTGACCACTTAGAGGCCTTTGAAAACGCATTATCTATAATGAGTGTTACAAGTGAGCAGTTAAAAATTGAATTTCTACCCTGGGTATTTGAAAGTAAACATCACAAATTCTTTGTTTCACTAAAGGATATGAATATTTGTTCCTGGAGTGAAACAAAACGACAATGCAGAAAAGAATTCGGACAACATCGCACTAAAACGGCAGCGAGAATAGCTGTATATGGTTTAAAATGTAGTGCGAATCAAAGTCCAATTGAGTTCCTTTCTGTATTGAAGAATGCGTACAGCATGGCTGAAGATGATCCCATATTTGAAGGTTCAGAGTTTGTGAATATATTTTTTGAAGCGCTACCCACACCCATCAAAATCAACTTAGCTAGAGATTTTGAGGAGACTGTTCATTGGAATGGCTGATCAAAGAGAGTACTAAATTATACTCTATTCAGCAGTCCAGTGAACAGGGGGATAAAAGGGAGAAAAAGCCCAATCCTAAAATAGTGGCCGAAACTAGGGTGTCACCTGAACCCCTAAATTTGGAGTCTAAAAAGAAAACCTATGCGGAAGTGGCCAGAGAAAACGGGCCATCTCCACAGAGGTTTAACTCTACCCCTCCCCCAACACAGGATGAGGCGCAGAGAGACTATAGCCAAAGCGGGGGACATACTCAGGCGAATAATTACGCTCAAAGAGAATACCCACAGAATAATGGGTACCCCCGCAAAGGTAGATACAATAGACGGCGAAGGTATTCTCAGGATAACCAGACACCCCAAGTAAATAATGCTCCCCAAAATAATAATGCAGAACAAATTGAACCCCAGGGGCAAACACGCCAGGATAGAAATAGCAGCTCTAATTCTGAGGGGAACCAATGGTCCAAGAATCATTATTATGGGGCATCAAGAGATAGGCCCAGGAGTAGGGGTAACTTGTACAATCAAGTAGATCAGCTTAGTACCCAGCTAATTCGGTTGAGCGAACAAGTCGCTAATATGAGTCAAAAACTTACAGCTCAGCAACCGAACAATACTTTTTTAGGGGTACAGCCAGTGGTCAGCAGTGGACCACAGGCACAGTCATAAACACTGCGGTATCACCTAAGAGGGAGGGGAGAGATATACAAAATGTAATAATAAATATCAATGATACTAATCATGTTCTCTCCCCACAGACCGGAAACGGACGATTTAGCCGTGATGACAAGCAACCTCATCCGGGAAAAATTAACAAATCTCTTCCTTTACAGTACTCTCTTAACCTTATTTCCACAGATGCAGTACACAAGAATCCAGCCGACCCTGTCATGGAGGAGGCCGGTAGGTATGAAGCTTCCTCTGCACGGGAAAACGTGGTGAATTCAGGTAACACATGGCGAAGCCCACAGATGTATGATAACGCCAACTTTATGTGTGAAATGGTGGAAACTGCAGGGAGACATTATGTATTGGCTGAACTACAAGATTCAGTCTCCAACCCTATCATGGGATTAGTCGATACTGGATCTCAGGCAACTATTTTATCCCACAGGTACTACACACAGCTAAATGAGCTAACACCCCACAAACCTAGAATAAAAGAATTTGACGGTTCTCTAATAGGAGTTGGGGGTGATTCTCTAAAAGTCTACGGTACGGCCTGGTTAAAATTTAAATTGGGGAACAGGGTCATAAAACACCCTGTCATTATAGTGGATCTGCCAACTGATAGTTTAATTATTGATAGTGATCTCCTGAAGCGATTAAGCACCATAATTGATTGCATAAATAATGTAATTTGGTCACAAGTTAAAAGGCCTATCAATTATGAAAAATCTGGTATATCTCGCACCCGACATAGCTGTCACGTGGTGGAAGAGAAACCAGATGCTGTGGAGATTCATTTCAGGAATAACTCTGTACCTGAAATCACTATTCTACAAATAGATGATCAGACTCCTTTAAGTGGCTCTGATGGTAATAATTTTAAAATTTCGCCTGGAAAGATAGCGAATATTTCCCTAGATAGCGATGTATTAACCATATCGCTCCACAAGGGGGATCATAAAATCCCTAAAGGGGGAGGCCACTCTCAATACCTCACAGGGATTGAGAGAGTTAAAGAGGATCTATTTATCCCTATACAAATGCATAACCTTGGTACAACAAAATATGCCAAGTTGAGTTTAAAACAGGAAGCTAGCTATATAAGCGAAGGCTTATTAGCGCAGATAGCTGAACCTAAAGTGATTAAATATCTTTCTCCCCAAGACCACTGTGTCCACAACCTGGATAACAGGTTTGAAAGCTATAACATCACAACTAAGTGCTTATTATCTATCTCTATAGGTAATAAGTCAGTGAAGCACCTATTTTTAGTTTTAAATACTCCCCATAATCAAATATACATTGGCAATGATATCTTACATAGGTATGCCATCCAAATAGATTTGATTAACTCTTGCCTCTGGAGCAGATTAAAGGGGGACCCTGAAGTATTTCAGGATGAAAATGGAGCCCTGAAATCAAACCAGCAATTGCCATATGCTGTGAATATGCAGGTGTCTAGCGATGTTATAATTCCTGCCGGGGCTGATAAATTTCTTTTACCCTTACAGGTAAAGAGAGGTCAGAAATTAAAAACTTCTGAAACACTAATTTGCCTCTCCCATAGAATACAAAATCTGGGTGTCACAGTGACCTACACTCCTATGGTGAAAATTGGAACCGTTCCAATAGATATTATTGTGCATAACATGACCCCACAGGATATAACATTATCCAAGGGAACTACCATAGGATATGCACTGGAATCAAGTTATTACACTTTTGGATTCCAGAATAATGTAATTGGGCTAATACCCGAAGGATACTTAACTGAAGAACAATTAATAGAACAATCCTTTGCATCTATGCCAGAGGGTCTATTTAATATTCAGTCTATTTATCCCTTCAGCTCAGAGGAAGGCATCTGTAAAATTGAAGAAGCCTCTCTAGTGTTTGATCAGCAAATTAAACAGCAAGATTACCCCAATACCCAGAGTCATGGGAGCAATGTAAATTATAATCAAGGGGATCTCACCTCTAGGTTGGAAGAAGCCTATGAAATAGGACAGCCTGAAATCTTTCCAGGATTTCAGCAAATAGTCGAGGAACAAATATCCTTAGCTAATGGCTGTTCCAGCGATGATGAACGCCAACTGCTGCGAGAACTCCTGATGGAGTACAAGGATATTTTTGCTAAGGATTCTTATGACTGTGGTACTACAGACTTGCACATTGCAAGAATACAAACAGATCCCAATGCACCACCTGTCTTTGTTAAACAATACAGACTTACTTTAGCCTCATATGATTCTTTTGCAGAAATCATAAGGAACTTGGAAGAAAGGGGTATCATACGACAGGAGCACAGCTCTTATAATAATCCTATTTTAGGTGTTCTTAAGCCCAATGGACAATGGCGTTTGTGTGCTGATTTAAGACAGCTAAACAAATGAGTGTACATGTCTGGCTGGCCTGTGCCATATATTGACCAATGCCTAGCACAAATGCAGGGATCCAAAATATTCACTGCCATTGATTGTGCACAGGGATATTGGACCATAAAGGTATATGAAGAGGACCAATATAAGTTGGCATTCTCTTTCCAAAAGGTCCAATATGCATTCCAGAGACTTCCATTTGGATACATAAATTCTGGACATGAATTTGCTGTATTCATGCATAAGGCTATGCCTGATGCACTGGAAAGGGGGACCTTATCTTATGTTGATGATGTTTTAATCAAAAGCACAGACTTTGAAAAACACATTGCAGAGCTTAAACACGTCCTCAGCCAACTTAAAAGGGCAGGTGTCAAATTATCCCTACAGAAAGCTCAATGGTGCCGCACTCGTGTAAACTTCTTGGGACATGAAGTTACTTCTGAAGGGCTAAATCCTCAGAAGAAAAAGGTGGAAGCTATAGTAAATTCTAAAAACCCAACTAACTTAAAGGAATTGAGATCATTCCTGGGTATGACAAATTATTCTCGCAAATTGATTGATAATTATGCAGAGTTAGCTAAACCACTACTACTTCTTCTAAAGAAGGATGTGAAATGGCACTGGAGTGAGTCTCAAGAGACAGCCATCAAAGAGCTGAAGAGAAAACTCACACAAGCACCTTGCTTAGCATACCCTGAAGGTGGTAAACCTTTCTACTTAGAAACAGGGTACACAGATGTAAGCATGAGTGCTGTTTTATACCAAAAGCATGATAATTTAAACAAAGCCATTGCTTATACGAGCAAAAATCTATCCCCAGTAGAAATAAAGTTTAGCGATAGCGAAAAAGCCCTCTAATCTACTGTATGGGCTCTACAAAATTTCCGCAGCTATATACAGGGCGAGAAAATTATTGTAGAAACGGCCCACCAGCCTTTGCTATATTTGCAAAGTGAGAGAATAAGAGATGGGAATTTGTCAAATAGCCGCATAACAGCGTGGACTCTTTCCTTACAAGGCTGGCCATTAGAAATTCGCTACAAGCAGAATAAAAAGAATCCAGTCGCACAGGGGCTTGCTGAGCTCCACGACTGTACTGCTAGAGATCCTGGGGAAGAATTATCAGAAGATGATTTTCTGGAGGAACAATTGCTTTCCCCATATAAAATGTACAATGAGGACCATTGTCAAACATTACCTTGGGTATATGTTGATGGTTGTTCTTACCATGCCACTATTGATAATGAGCACAGATTAGTCACTGGCATTGGTATAACTTGGGCAAATGAATCACCAAATATATCTGTAGGTTTCAACATTGGACCAAGATCCAGTCAAGTTGCAGAACTAACTGCTATTCTAAAAACCATTGAAATGGCTATTGAACATGGTATTCATGAATTTGTGATCATAACTGACTCAAATTATGTGCGTGACAGTTTTGTTGAATACCTGCCAACTTGGAAAAGAAATGGCATGCAGAAAAGCAATAACAAACCAGTCAAGCATGGCAAGTTATTCTGTGAGATTGATAATCTGGTGGTATCCAATGATTTAACCATACACTGGAAAAAGACCAAGGGTCATTCCAGAGTTCTAGGTCCTGATAAGGAAGGCAATGATCTTGCGGATTCATTAGCCAAGCAAGGAGCCATAACTGGAGAACTTCTTAATATTGAACACTTAATGGGTGCAATTCAGGTAGAAGCCATTACCAGAAACCAGGCAAAACAACAGAGTGAGCCTAACTTAGTACAATGGAGTCAGGATTCTCCTAGTGAGGACCTGATCACTAGTCAAAAAGAAGACCCCATTGTAGGCATCTTCTATGAACACATAGAAGATCCTGAAAGCAACCCCATCTCAAAAGATGATTGTATTGGCAAAGAATCTTAGAATCTTAATAAAATCCAGAACACAATTCAAATTACAGGATGGTTTGTTAATTAGAACCTCCAAAATTGGCATTCAGCAATGGGTAGTACCCACCAAGTTCAGAGGTCTAATGCTTCAACATGCCCATGATGCTCCCACATCTGGTCATCGTGGTGCCAAACTCACGTATGAAATATTGCGTGATTACGCTTTTTGGCCACACATGTTGAAAGATGTTCATACCTACTGTCAAGGGTGTTTAATCTGCCCACAGTTCCAACCCACTGCACCAACGCATAGAGCGCCATTGCAGAAAAGGGGGATGGTAATGCCATGGTCAGATATACAAATTGATTTTATTGGTCCAGTAACAAGGTCATCAAGAGGTAACAAATACATGTTAACAGTGACATGCCTGTTCACTAAATGGGTAGAGTGCATCCTTGCACCTAACAATAGTGCTGAAACATGCGCAGCATTGCTCATCAACCACGTATTTTCCAGATTTGGTTTGCCGCAAAGAATCGAATCAGATCGGGGAACCCACTTCACTAGCGAAGTGATGACCAAAATGTGGAAAATACTAGGGGTAAAAAGAAAGCTCCATATTGCATATAGAGCTGCCTCAAGTGGTGGTGTAGAGCGTTACAACCAGTCCATTGTTAAAATCCTCAAAAAGTTTGTGAGTGAAACAGGTAAAGACTGGGATGTAAAACTACCTCTAGTCCTAATGGCATTAAGAGCAACTCCAAGTAGTGCTACCAAGATGTCACCTTTTGAACTGATGACTGGTAGAAGAATGGTTCTACCTCAGCATCTGCTGTACCGTACATCAGACTAAAACTTGATAAACGCTGCCAATACACATCAATATGTGGAGAACCTAAGAAAGCACAGCAATATGCCTTTGCATTTGCTCAAAGGAATTTAGAAAGAGCAGCAACTGCCACTAAAACCTATTATGACCTCAAAACGTCCAAAAAGGAATACGAAATAAATGATAAAGTTTATCTTTATAACTTTGGAAGAGATCAGGTTAGGGAGAAGAAAATTCTTCCCTCATGGAAAGGTCCTTTTGTCATTACTGACAAAATATCTCCAGTGGCCTATAAAATACGGATCCCCAAAAATGAAAGTTTCATAGATAAATGAGTCCATATCAATCAATTGCGGGCATGTCACCCTAGGTCCCAACTACAAGTCATAGAGGGAGAATGAAGTGTCATATCCCCAAATGCACTAAAGACATACTGTAGTTTAAAGATGCCTAGCTGATGAACATGAAGGCTCAAAAATGATGGACTCTCTACATAGAAGACTGTCTATGGTGTGTACGTTCAACATCCTCACCAAATACCATTGACTTTAAGCCAATTTAAATACATGTGTCCTACATCTATTTAAATTGGAAGGGGGATTTATGTCAAGGTATATGTAAGGTTAATAAATATATATTTTAATCTTATATTTTGAGGTTAATAAATATATATATTTATTCAGATCTGACTGGTCAGTAGAAAATAATTCATTTCTTTCAGACAAACTGACTTCAATCATGGTTAATTCTCCCCCACTGAGCATATCTCAAGACTAAAATTGCAGACAGGATGTCCCAAGAAACAAAAGGGAAGCATTTGCTCTTAATTGGAAGTGCAAACTCATGTTCAGCTCTTCCCCCATTTAGTATGCAAAATTATTCTCAACACCCAGTGAGGGAAATAAACATTTGGCTTATTTAACTTTAACAGCTATCTCAGGTGCAAATGAGCCCTGCTGTGTAACGATGACACTTGAATATACAAAATGTTAGACATTGCGTCTGGGGAGGATAACACACAGTGAAAACACATGCTTTAAATTATACTCTTGGGAACCATTGCTAAAAGACAGCATAAATAAAGATAAATACATTTTGAAAAAGAAATAATAACTACATTGATAATTTTGCAGATAAACATATCAAATAATGCCCCAGACTATATTGAATATATATCTGGGAGATAGAATGAAATATGTATAGATTGAATAGCAATTGTGATAGTCCCGTGTTTGGATGATATAATAAATACAGGATACTGCATGGAAGTGAATGTGTATATATATATTTTGAAAGCATAAAATATCTTAACCTCTGTGTTTTTAAGAATGTGAATAGATGTTTATGGACCTGAAGAGAAGTGATTATTAACATTTATATTTTATTTCAGATCTACATAGACAAGATTCATATATTCAGGAAGAAATACACAGAAATGTAACATGCTGTATTTGCACAAATGCAATATATTAGGAGTTTAAATACTACCAATTCAGAATAATTAACAGAATAAATTATTTTAATATAATATATTGATGTTTCATATCAAAATGATCAGAATAAAAAATGTAATATAATACAATACATATAAACATATAACTTAATAATGTAAGGAAATTATGACAGTTATTACCCATTTTAAAGAAATATTTTAAATGCTAGAAATGTTGGTTAAATGTGAATCTGTATGTATTGTCATACTGCCCCCCGGTGTTGCAATGCGAGAACTACAGCCAGAAGGCTTTTTGGCTGTTTTAAAAATGAAATTTCAAAGGGCCAATCCGAGACAAGGTTTCCGTGTGGGCGTAACCAAACCAGATCTCTAATGATTATAAAACAGGAAGGTTAAATGTAAGAGGGGCAGTTTTTTGGTGATTGCTTACCCTGGTGACTGATAACTGGCGAGCATACTTGGGACACAGTCATTCAAGCAAGGAGCTGAAATACTAACCCTGATCTATGCAAAATAACTTTTCCTTCAAATGAGGAGATCTAAGATATTTGGAAAATATTGAATTACAATTTGGTTCAGACTGGTGATGTATGATTTCTAACTTTAATATTTTAAACAAAGGTTATTGATAATATCATAGTCAAATTGTAGTTAAGCAGATTTAAAGAAGCAGTTTGTATTTCAAGTTAGTATTTCATAAGCCTGTGTAGTGTTAAAAGTTTATTTTTGTATGCTAAGGAATTCATTAAAGCATTTGTCCACTGTAAGAATATATGTACTTTAGTACCCTAATTAGAATTGTATTGCTGGAGATTAGTAGCTGTGATATTTTAGTCTCATTGTGTTAATTTTGAATGAAAGGATATTGTAAATCAGGCTAGCTTTAAAGGTAAACTTTTATGAGCTTGGTAAAAAAGTATAGACTGTCCTATTGTTTAAATTAGCGCTGTTAGAATTGTATTGCTTGGGTATTTAGCTGTTAAAGATCTTAAAATCTCATTGTACTAACAGGGTGAACTTTTACTGTGAATAAGATAGATTTTTATGAATGTTGCATAGCCTATTTGAACGGTTTTAAACGCATATAGTGTCGACTCATATTCTAATTATCACAAATATTTATGTATCAACATGTTCATAGTTATTTACTAATAATAAAGAATTCAGATATTTATATTAATTTTGTTGTTTTAGTAGAAGTATATTGATTGTGGGTTCAGTCTAAAGAAAGATTGTTAAATATATTCCCTGCCATATACTCACACATTGTTTGGAGAATACTGCTAAGATTTTTATAAATATACTGACAATTATATCCAGTAAAAGTTCAGAAAGTTACCTTAATTCTCACAGCCTGTAGCTTAGAAGTTTAGCAGCATCTTGTTTTCATCGTCAAATTTATACTCCTGTATTATCTCCAAAAAGATTGTATTCCAACGTCTCTCTGAAGATTGTATTCCGTCTCTCTGTGCATCCAGCTCCTCCTCTACTGTCTCTCTCTCTCTAAGTCTCTCTTTCTGTCTCAGTCTCTCTTTCTTTCATGTAATTGGCAAGAGTCCATGAGCTAGTGACGTATGGGATATACAATCCTACCAGGAGGGGCAAAGTTTCCCAAACCTCAAAATGCCTATAAATACACCCCTCACCACACCCACAATTCAGTTTTACAAACTTTGCCTCCTATGGAGGTGGTGAAGTAAGTTTGTGCTGATTTCTACGTTGATATGCGTTGATATGCGCTTCTCAGCATTTTGAAGCCCGATTCCTCTCAGAGTACAGTGAATGTCAGAGGGATGTGAAGGGAGTATCACCTATTGAATGCAATGGTTTTCCTCACGGGAGATCTATTTCATAGGTTCTCTGTTATCAGTCACAGAGATTAATCTCCTACCTCCCCTTTCAGATCGACAATATACTCTTATATTCCATTACCTCTACTGATAACCGTTTCAGTATGGGTTTGGCTATCTGCTATATGTGGATGGGTGTCTTCAGGTAAGTATGTTTTCATTACTTAAGACACTCTCAGCTATGGTTTGGCACTTTATGTATTTATATAAAGTTCTAAATATAAGTATCGTACTTGTTGATAGCGCAAATTTTTTTTTCTGTTTGTTGTGCGTCATACTTGGCGCCAAATATTTTAATTATTTAAAACCCCATTCCTATATGCTTCTTGCCTTTTTTCTCTATCAGAGGGCTATGCTGTTTGCATTTTTTCCCCATTCCTTAAACTGCCATATAAGGAAATTGATTATTTTGCTATATGTTGTTTTTTCTCTTACATTTGCGAGATGTCTCAATCTGATCCTGTCTCAGAAATCACTGTTGAAACCCTGCTGCCTGATAACAGTTCTACCAAAGCTAAGTACATTTGTTGTAAACTTGTGGAGATTATATCTCCAGCTGTGGTTTGTAATAGTTGTCATAATAAACTTTTACATGCAGAGAATGTGTCCATCAGTAATAGTACATTGCCTGTTGCTGTTCCTTCAACATCTAATGTACAAGTTATACCTTTGAATTTAAAATAATTTATTGCTGATTCTATTCAGAAGGCTTTGTCTGCCATCCCGCCTCTAATAAACGTAAAGGTCTTTTAAAACTCATAAAGTTGATGAAATTTCAAATGACCGACAACATACTGAATTTTCCTCCTCTGATGAGGATCTATCTGATTCAGAAGATCCTTCCTCAGATATTGACACTGACAAATCTACTTATTTATTTAAAATAGAGTATATTCGTTCTTTGTTAAAAGAAGTGTTGATTACATTGGATATTGAAGAAACTAGTCCTCTTGATACTAAAACTAGTAAACATTTAAATTCTGTTTATAAACCTCCTGTGGTTACTCCAGAGGTTTTTCCCGTATCTGATGCTATTTCTGATATGGTTTCTAAGGAATGGAATAGGCTTGGTACTTCTTTTATTCCTTCTTCAAGGTTTAAAAAATTGTATCTTTTGCCAGCAGTTACATTGGAGTTTTGGGAAAAGATCCTCAAAGTTGATGGGGCTATCTTTACTCTTGCTAAACGTACTACTATTCCTATGGAAGATAGTACTTCTTTTAAAGCTCCTTTAGATAGGGAACTTGAATCTTATCTAAGGAAAGCCTATTTATATTCTGGTCATCTTCTCAGGCCTGCAATTTCTTTGGTTGATGTTGCAGCTGCATCAACTTTTTGGTTGGAAAATTTAGCGCAACAAGAATTGGATTCTGATTTGTCTAGCATTGTTCGCTTGCTTCAACATGCTAATCATTTTATTTGTGATGCCTTTTTTGATATCATCAAAATTGATGTTAAATCTATGTCTTTAGCTATTTTAGCTAGAAGAGCTTTGTGGCTTAAATCTTGGAATGACTTCTAAGTCTAGATTGCTATCTCTTTCTTTCCAAGGTAATAAGTTATTTGGTTCTCAGTTGGATTCTATTATTTCAACTTTCACTGGGGGGAGTTTTTTTGCCTGAGGATAAAAGACCTAAGGGTAAATCTAAAGCTTCTAACCGTTTTCGTTCCTTTCGACAAATTAAGGAACAGAAACCTAATCCTTCCCCCAAGGAATCTGTTTCCAGTTGGAAACCTTCTTCAAATTGGAATAAATCCAAACCATTTAAGAAACTAAAGCCAGCCCCCAAGTCCGCATAAAGGTATGACCTTCATTTCAGCTCTGCTGGTAGGGGCAGATTAAGATTTTTCAAGGATGTTTGGACAAATTCTGTCCAAAATCAATGGATTCTGAGTATTGTGTCTCAGGGGTACTGAATAGGATTCAGAGTAAGACCTCCTGCAAGGAGATATTTTCTCTCACGCATCCCAGCAAATCCAGTAAAGGCTCAGGCTTTCCTGAAGTGTGTTTCAGACCTGGAGTTTTCAGGGGTAATCATGCAGGTTCCGTTTCAGGAACAGGGTCTGGGGTTTTATTCAAATCTATTCATTGTCCCAAAGAAAGAAAATTCATTCAGACCAGTTCCGGATCTGAAAATTTTGAATCGTTATGTAAGTGTACCAACTTTCATAATGGTGACTATAAGGACTATTCTGCCTTTTGTTCAGCACGGGCATTATATGTCCACAATAGACTTACAGGATGCATATCTTCATATACCGATTCATCCAGATCATTATCAGTTTCTGAGATTCTCTTTTCTAGACAAGCATTACCAATTTGTCGCTCTTCCTTTTGCCCTACTCTCTGTAATCAGAGAGCGGAGTATTGCGGTGTTTCCTTATTTGGACGATATCTTGGTACTAGCTCAGTCTTTACATTCTGCAGAATGTCACACGAATCAACCAGTGTTGTTTCTTCGAAAAAATGGTTGGAGGATCAATTTACCAAAAAGTTTTTTGATTCCTCAGACAAGGGTCTCCTTTTAAGAATTCCAGATAGATCCAGTGTCCAGTGTCTGTCTCTAACAGACAAGAGACGTTTAAAATTGATTTCAACCTGTGGGAACCTTCAGTCTCAGTCGTTCCCTTCAGTAGCTATGTGCATGGAAGTTTTAGGTCTCATGACTGCAGCATCGGACGTGATCCCCTTTGCTCGTTTTCATATGAGACCTCTCCAGCTTTGTATGCTGAACCAATGGTGCAGGGATTATACAAGGATATCACAATTAATATCCTGTCAGGGTTTTTCCCTGTTGTGTTTGCCATGTGCTGCTGGCAGCCATTTTACTCACCTCTCTTCCTGACTTGGTGCATTGTGGGGGATGCTGCTCACTTCCTGCACTTCCTTTTATGGCCAGACTGTTGTGCATCATCCATGTGAGACAGGATGCAGTCTCAGAATTGTGATGTCATCATTTATTATTTAAAGGGCCTCTGTTCAGTATGCTTTGCCTTTGCGTTGTCTGAGTCCTGTTTGTGAGAGTTCCTGTGTATTACCTGGCTGCCTGACGTCCTTCCTGGTTCCTGATCCCTGGCTTGTTCCTGACTCTGCTGTTCTCCTTGTTCCTGATTCCGGCTCGTCTGACTATTCGCTTTGGCTCCTGACTCGGCTCGTCTGACTACCAGCTCTGGTTTTGACTCCTGGCTTGTAATTTGACTTGTGGACATTTTATAATTTTTTGCTATTAATAAAAGGTGTGATTATTTTTGCACTTCTCGTCTCAGTCTGATTCCTGGCACCCTGACATTACGCAAAGGCCATGAATCCTGATGCTGCTAATTATCCACCTTTACCTGCCATCATTTCCAGGATGGATGTACAGGATCACCGCTTGGATCAATTTGCACTAGCCCTGCAAACCCTGCTGAATCGCACTGCACATTTGGACCAAAGTGTCCCGCATGTTATGGCTGCTCCTGTTTCCGCTGCTGCACCTTTGCCTACCAGGAGCATGTTCGGTTCTGCACCTCTACCTCAGCGATATGGAGGCGATCCTATTCAGTGCAGAGGGTTTTTTAACCAGGTGGGCATTTACTTTGAGATGTTACCTCAGGCGTTTCCCTCTGACAGAGCTAAGGTGGAATTTCTCATCTCGTTACTCTCTGACACAGCTCTCGTCTGGGCTAATCACTTGTGGGAGACTAATAAACCTGTGATTTCAAATTACCCTGAATTTGTGGCCTCCTTTCGAAGGGTATTTGATGTTCCGGCTCGCTCCTCCTCTGCTGCTAAATGACTCATGTCCATTCAGCAAGGTACAAGATCTGTTGCTCAGTATGCTATTGAGTTCCGTACGCTTGCCGCAGAGGTAGGTTGGAACAATGAAGCCCTTGTTGCCACCTTCTTTCATGGGTTCTCTGATGCGATTAAAGACGAAGTTGCTGCCAGAGATTTACCAGAGGATCTCGAGGCATTGGTGTCTTTTTTGATCCTAATTGACATCAGACTCAGAGAGAGGCCTTCTTTCAAGGAACGCTTGCGGAAGCCTCCTGTTCCGTTGTCTCCTACGTGTTCGTTCCCACCCATGCCTCCCTCTCCTCCCATGCCTCCTGGTCCCGAGTCACCAGGTACTGCTGAGCCAATGAAGTTGGGATTCACGCGTCTCTCCGCGGCGGAGAGGGCCTTTAGGAGGAGGGAGGGGCTCTGCCTCTATTGTGGGTTAAAGGGCCACCTTTTGAAGTCTTGTCCTACACGGCTGGGAAACGCTCACACCTAAGGTCCTGTCGGGGGCAGACCTTGGGTGGTTTATCCTTGTCCCCGGAACCGTTTAAGGAGAAACCTTTGGTCACGGTTGTCCTTTCCTGGGTGGACTCCTCCATAGTCACTCAGGTTCTTGTTGACTCTGGTGCTGCTGTCTATTTCATTGGCAGTGCTTTTGTATCAAAGCACTCCATTCCTGTTTTGCCTCGGTCCATTCCGCTTGCTATTGAGGCCATTGATGGCAGGCCCCTTCAGCCCGCACTCGTTACTCACGAAACTGCTCCGTTGTCCATGGCTGTTGGAGCTCTCCATTTTGAAACCCTCCAGTTCCAGGTGATAAACTCTCAGCATTTTCCAGTTGTTCTGGGTTATCCCAGGCTCCAAAAGCACAATCCCAGTCTCGACTGGCGCAGGTCCGAAATTTTGTTGTGGTCCCCGCAATGTATTTCCACTTGTCTTCGGAAACCAGTTAAAGTCTTGTGCACTTCTTCGGTGTCTCAATTGCCAGAAGAGTACCGAGAGTTCCAAGACGTGTTTGACAAGGTGCGGGCCGGTACGTTGCCTCCTCACCGGTCTTACGATTGTGCCATAGACCTGCAACCCGGAGCCATTCCTCCTCGGGGCTGGGTGTACCCTCTGTCTGTTGCAGAGAATTGTGCTATGGAGGAGTATGTTGCTGATGCTCTTTCGCGGGGGATCATCCGCAAATCCTGCTCTCCTGCAGGGGCTGACTTCTTCTTTGTGAAGAAAAAGGGTGGCGCGTTAAGACCATGTATTGATTATAGGGGTCTTAATCGTCTTACCATTAAGAATGCTTACCCTATTCCGCTCATTACGGAACTCTTTGACCGCCTCAAGGGAGCTACGGTCTTTACTAAACTTGATTTGAGAGGAGCGTACAATCTCGTTAGGATTAAGGAGGGTCACGAATGGAAAACAGCATTTAACACCAGGAGCGGGCATTATGAGTATCTTGTAATGCCCTTTGGCCTATGTAATGCTCCTGCTGTTTTTCAGGAATTTATTAATGATATCCTACGAGATATGTTGCAACTGTGGGGCCTAGTTATCAACGCGTCTACTTTACCTGCCTTCGCCGGTTCAATACGCCCGCCTAAGCTCGCCTACCATCGCCGCCGCGGACCTGCAAAATTTCACCTAAGTTATCAATAAAGCTGTCAAAAAGCCGCGCACCAAGTACGGGGCGATGAGCAGCAGAGTGTGAGAGTTATCACTCATCCGATCTCGCTGCTCTTCGGCTTTTTCCCAGCTTTATTGCTAGCCTGTCACTAAGCACCCACACTAACTACACTGTTCTACCCCCTATACCGGCGCCCCCCGAGCCCCCGCAATTAAATAAAGTTATTAACCCCTAAACTGCCGCTCCTAGACCCCGCCGCAAGTCTTATAAATGTATTAACCCCTGAACCGCCGCTCCCGGACACCGCCGCCACCTACATTATACCTAGTAACCCCTATCCTGCCCCCCCCATACCGCCGCCACCTATAATAAATTTATTAACCCCTATCCTGCCGATCCCGGACCTCGCCGCAACTAAATAGTTTAACCCCTAAACCGCCGCTCACGGACCCCGCCGCAACCTATATTAAACTTATTAACCCCTAATCTGCCCCCCTACACCGTCGCCACCTATAATAAATGTATTAACCCCTATCCTGCCCCCCCCCACACCGCCGCCACTGTAATAAAATTATTAACCCCTAAACCTAAGTCTAACACTAACCTAAAACCCCCCTAACTTAAATATTAATTAAATAAATCTAAATAATATTTCTCTTATTAAATAAATTAATCCTATTTAAAACTAAATACTTACCTTTAAAATAAACCCTAAGATAGCTACAATATAAATAATAATTATATTGTAGCTATCTTAGGATTTTTTTTTATTTTACAGGCATCTTTCAAAAACTAACGTAAGTTACAATTACACCTAACACTACACTATCCTTAAATAAATTAATCCTATTTAAAACTAAATACTTACCTGTAAAATAAACCCTAAGATAGCTTGCATTCTATTGGCTGTTCCGATCAGCCAATAGAATGCGAGCTGAATCTGATTGGCTGATTGGATCAGCCAATCGGATTGAACTTCAATCTGATTGGCTGATTCAATCAGCCAATCAGATTTTTCCTACCTTAATTCCGATTGGCTGATAGAATCCTATCAGCCAATCGGAATTGAAGGGACGCCATCTTGGATGACATCCCTTAAAGGAATATCCATTCGTCGGTAGTCGTCGGGAAGAAGAGGATGGCTCCGCGTCGGCTCGTCTGAAGATGGCTCCGCTCCGCTCCGGATGGATGAAGATTGAAGACGCCGCTTGGAAGATGACATCGCCCGGATGGAAGATTTCTTCAGCGCCGCCTGGATGATGACTTCATCGGATGGAAGATTTCTTCAGCGCCCCTTGGATGATGACTTCTGCCGCTCCTGATCTCCTCTTCGGTTCCATCGATGGTCGGCTGGCTAAAGACGACTCAAGGTAGGATGATCTTCAGGGGGGTAGTGTTAGGTTTTTTAAGGGGGGTTTGGGTTAGATTAGGGGTATGTGGGTGGTGGGTTTTAATGTTGGGGGGGGTTGTATTTTTCTTTTACAGGCAAAAGAGCTGAATTCTTTGGGGCATGCCCCGCAAAAGGCCCTTTTAAGGGCTGGTAAGGTAAAAGAGCTTTGAACTTTTTAATTTAGAATAGGGTAGGGAATTTTTTTATTTTGGGGGGCTTTGTTATTTTATTAGGGGGCTTAGATTAGCTGTAAGTAGCTTAAAATTGTTGTAATATGTTTTAAATGTTTGTAACTTATTTTTTTTATTTTTTGTAACTTAGCTTTTTTATTTTTTGTACTTTAGTTAGTTTATTTAATTTAATTGTAGTTATTTGGAGGTAATTTATTTAATTAATGTAATGATAGTGTAGTGTTAGGTTTAATTGTAACTTAGGTTAGGATTTATTTTACAGGTAATTTTGTATTTCTTTTAGCTAGGTAGTTATTAAATAGTTAATAACTATTTAATAACTATTCTAACTAGCTAAAATAAATACCAAGTTACCTGTAAAATAAATATAAATCCTAAAATAGCTACAATGTAATTATTAATTATATTGTAGCTATCTTAGGGTTTATTTTACAGGTAAGTATTTAGTTTTAAATAGGATTAATTTATTTAAGTATAGTGTAGTGTTAGGTGTAATTGTAACTTAGGTTAGTTTTTATTTTACAGGTAAATTTCTCTTTATTTTAGCTAGGTAGCTATTAAATAGTTAATAACTATTTAATAGCTATTGTACCTAGTTAAAATAAATTGAAAGTTACCTGTAAAATAAATATAAATCCTAAAATAGCTACAATATAATTATTATTTATATTGTAGCTATATTAGGGTTTATTTTAAAGGTAAGTATTTAGTTTTAAATAGTATTAATTTATTTAATAAGAGAAATATTATTTAGATTTATTTAATTAATATTTAAGTTAGGGGGTGTTAGGTTTAGGGTTAGACTTAGGTTTAGGGGTTAATAATTTTATTACAGTGGCGGCGGTGCAGTGGGGGGCAGGATAGGGGTTAATAACTTTATTATAGAGGGCGACGGTATAGGGGGGCAGGATAGGGGTTAATAGGTATCATGTAGGTGGCGGCGGGGTCTGGGAGCGGCGGTTTAGGGGTTAATACATATATTATAGTTGCGGTGGGGACCGGGAGCGGCGGTTTAGGGGTTAACATATTTATTATAGCTTGCGGTGGGCTCCGGGAGCGGCGGTTTAGGGGTTAATCAGTTTATTAGAGTGGCGGTGGGCTCCGGGAGCGGCAGTTTAGGGGTTAATCAGTTTATTAGAGTGGCGGTGGGCTCCGGGAGCAGCGGTTTAGGGGGTAATAACTTTATTTAGTTGCGGCGGTGTAGGGGGAGACAGATTAGGGGTGTTTAGACTCGGGGTACATGTTAGGGTGTTAGGTGTAGACAGCTCCCATAGGAATCAATGGGATGTCGGGCAGCAGCGAACATGAACTTTCGCTATGGTCAGACTCCCATTGATTCCTATGGGATCCGCCGCCTCTAGGGCGGCGGTTTGAAAACCAGGTACGCTGGGCCGGAAAAGTGCCGAGCGTACCTGCTAGTTGTTTGATAACTAGCAAAAATAGTCAGATTGTGCCGCACTTGTGTGCGGAACATCTGTAGTGATGTAAGAATCGATCTGTGTCGGACTGAGTCCGGCAGATCGAAGCTTACGTCACAAAATTCTACTTTTGCCGGTGTGTAGGGCTTGATAACTAAGGCAAATCAGCCTCGCCACAAATACGCTGCGGAATTCCAGCGTATTTGAGGTTGACGGCTTGATAACTAGGCCCCTGTGTGTTGTGGTGTACTTAGACGACATCCTCATACACTCACCCACACTTGAGGCTCATCGTTCTGATGTTACACGGGTTCTTCAGAGACTACGTGAGAACGGCCTGTTTTGTAAACTTGAAAAATGTGAGTTATGTTATCTCCGTTGCAGGGTTCTCCATGGATCTTGACAAGTTATCTGCAGTTCTGCAGTGGCCTCGCCCAGTTGGTCTTCGGTCTATTCAACGTTTTTTGGGGTTTGCCAATTACTATAGAAAGTTTATTAAAAACTTTTCATCCTTGGCCAAACCTATCACAGACATGACCCGTAAAGAGAATGATCCACTCCATTGGTCACCTACTGCCATTGAGGCCTTTGATAGTCTTAAGACTGCCTTTGCTGCCACCCCAGTTCTGGCTCATCCTAACCCTGTCCTGCCTTTCGTTCTTGAGGTCGATGCATCTGAGACTGGAGTAGGTGCCCTCTTGTCTCAACGTCCTACACCTGACGGTTCCTTGCATCCGTGTGGCTTCTTCTCTAAGAAATTGTCTCCAGCGGAGTGCAATTATGAAATTGGCGACAGGGAATTACTGGCCATAATTTTGGCACTCAAGGAATGGAGGCATCTTCTCGCGCGTGCCAGTGCTCATTCTTACTGACCACAAGAATTTAACTTATCTATCTGAAGCAAAACGTTTGTCGCCCCGACAGGCCAGATGGGCGCTATTTTTGTCTTGATTTAATTATGTGGTCTCCTACCTGCCTGGTAGTAAGAATGTTAGGGCTGATGCCCTCTCTCGACAATTTTCGCCTCTGTCCAAGGAGGAGTCTGTACCTACTCCTGTTATACCTCCTGACCATATTTTGGCTACCATACGTACTAATTTGACTTCTCCCTTGGGGGAGGAGATCCTGGCTGCACAAACCAATGCACCATCTGAGAAACCTAGTGGTAAGTGTTTTGTTCCTGAGAATCCTCAAACTAAACTTTTGCACACTTACCACTATCCTAAAGCCGCAGGTCACCCAGGCAAGAACCAAATGATTTGGTCTGTCACTCAACAATTCTGGTGGCCAGGTCTTCGTTCTGATGTTGCTGCGTATGTTGCCTCCTGCTCAGTTTGTGCACAGAATAAGACTCCTCAACGTCTTCCTGCGGGTCTTCTTCAACCTATTGCTAATGGTGAGTGTCCTTGGACTCATCTTTCCATGGACTTCATTGTCAAGCTCCCTGTTTCCAATGGCAATACTGTTATCCTTATGGTAGTTGACCGTTTTTCTAAAATGTCACATTGCATTCCCTTGATGAAGCTGCCTACCGCTCAGGAGCTTGCTTCAATTTTTGCCTGGGAGGTCTTCCGTTTACATGTGTTACCCAAGGAGAAAGTGTCGGACCGGGGTAGCCAGTTTGTCTCCAGATTTTGGCGTTCCTTTTGTGTTCAAATGGGGATCCAGCTTTCCTTCTCCTCAGCATATCACCCTCAATCCAATGGGGCTGCGGAACGGTCTAATCAAGCTCTGGAACAGTTCCTCTGTTGCTATGTCTCAGATCACCACAATAATTGGTCTGAACTGTTACCTTGGACAGAGTTTGCTCTTAATAGTGCTATTAGTGCTTCCTCCAAGTTATCCCTGTTCATGGCGAATTATGGGTTTCAACCATCCTTGTTGCCCGATTCATTCATGTCTCAGGGTATTCCGGCTTTGGAGGAGCATCTCCGGCAACTCTGTTCCACGTGGGTGCAGATTCAGGATTGCCTTCATCTTTCTATGCAGCGCCAAAAGTTCCAGGCTGATCGTAGGTGTCTGCCCGCACCTTCCTACCAGGTTGGTGAGAGAGTTTGGCTGTCCTCCCGCAACTTGAACCTTCGTGTGCCTTCCAATAAATTGGCTCCCCATTATGTTGGTCCTTTTCGAATACTCCGACGGGTTAATCCTGTGGCCTACGCTCTTGACCTTCCTCCTGCTATGCGCATCTCCAATGTTTTTCATGTCTCCCTCTTGAAACCATTGGTTTGTAATCGGTTTACCACTGTGTTGCCTCGTCCCCGTCCTATCTTTGTTGACAACCATGAGGAGTATGAGGTCAGCAGCATTATTGACTCTCGTATGTCCAGGGGCCGTGTACAGTATTTGGTTCACTGGAGGGGCTACGGTCCGGAGGAGCGTTCTTGGGTTCCCTCCTCTGATGTTCATGCTCCCGCCCTCCTCCATGCCTTCCATGCCCGTTTCCCCAATAAGCCTTTTGTCCTCCTGCGGTGGAGGGGTCGTTGAGGGGAGGGTACTGTCAGGGTTTTTCCCTGTTGTGTTTGCCATGTGCTGCTGGCAGCCATTTTACTCACCTCTCTTCCTGACTTGGTGCATTGTGGGGGATGCTGCTCACTCCCTGCACTTCCTTTTATGGCCAGACTGTTGTGCATCATCCATGTGAGACAGGATGCAGTCTCAGAATTGTGATGTCATCATTTATTATTTATGTTTGAATATTTTTTTTATTTTTTCAGAAATAATAAACAATTACAGAAACAAAAATACCTTCCTCTGCAGTGATCTCAATGATTATGGGATCCAGAGTGTAGGTTTGTACACAGATCTTTTTGAACAGTATATGCTACAGGTTATAATTATTAAAATAACTCAGACATTGCTACTGGAGTTTACACACCTATGGAGGGTTGGCAAATAGAGATTAAAGACTTTATCTTCATATTATCGTGCAATTCTTGGTAAGAGATGGTATAGAACTTATGTCTTATAGAAGACTTGCCCTCCGCTGAACTTCACCAAAGCTATTAAGTCGATCTGTGCTAACCTACTCAAGTCATATACATCTGAACAAGAAAAAAATACAACTTTAAGGGGAGGTAAGGTTAGGTAAAATAGGTTATCAAGGGTCAAAGGGGGAAGGGACGGGGAGGGGGGGTGACGACACATTGTATCTCAGTGTTTGTTATATATATTGCTATAGATAGAGGAATTGACTTGTGGGATAATCACCTAGGGTTGACTTTTCCATTAGTTATAAGTATCTAATCATCATTTCGCTATCCAATAGTACCATATTGCCTGGACTACTTCCTTATTGTCTAAGGTGTTGGATGTTAAGTCGTACATTTTATATGTGTACTGAATTTTATTGTATACCTCTGTCCAGGTGGGACTACCTGTCTTCCAGTACCTGGCTATACATGTCCGTGTGACTGTACATACTATCCTAATAAATGTATTTATGTGCTTGTGGAATCTATTAATAGGGATGTGTAATAAGGCCTGTTGAATTGTGAGATCTATCGTTTCATCTAGGATCCGACTAAGGAAAGAAGATAGAGTTTTCCATAGGCCTGAGATTACTCTGCAGTCCCACCACATATGTCTATATGTTCCTTTTTCTCCGCACCCCCTGTAACATAGTGGGTTACCCTGTGGGTGCATATGGGCCGTTCTAGTGGGTGTCAGATACCATCGGTGTATAGTCTTGGTAACATTTTCCTTTAGATCCACACTTAGGAGTCCTTTGTCTGCCTTTTGAAATATTGATTCCCATTCTTTGTTATCTTTACTAATATGTAATTCCCTTTCCCATGCCAACATAGTAGTGGTTTTGGTCGTGATCTGTGATTCCTGTATGGCTATATAGAGAATGGATATAGTGTGTTTAGTACGGTCCTTTGTTTTACACATGTCTTCTAGTGGTGTTGTGTGGCCAATTCTAGTTTTCCTTAAATATGAGTGCATTGCGGATTGTATCTGTAAATACAGATACCAATGAAGCTTAAGGGGGCTCAGTTTTGTCTGCAACTGAATGAAGGAAAGTATAGCTCCATTTTCCAGAAAGTCTGCTACCCTATATAATCCCTTATTTTCCCATTTTTGTATTTGAACCCTGAGTTCTTCATGTAAAATGTATCTTATTGGGATATATAGGGAGTGTTGTGGTAGGAGTTTAAATTTACTACTTGTTTTTTTCCAAGTGTTTATAGTGAGATTTGCAGCATAAGGTTTATCTGTCTCGCTAGGGGGCGGTTTTTTCCCCGGGTCCCAAAGTATAGCGTCAGTCTCGTCCCATCCTCCTAAAGTCGCTTCTAAAGTGGGCCATATGACTTCTGTGTTCCTTTTCATTAAGAGGCTATCTTGTGCTAATCTGGCAGCATTATAATATTCTAGTAGATTAGGGACCCCAATACCTCCTAGATTTTTATGTCTGTATAAAACTGGCCTCGCTATTCTATTTGTTTTGTCTCCTCTGATATAGCCAAGTATGTCCTTTTGTATTGTCTCTAAGTCTGTTTTAATCATTTTAACAGGAAGGGTTCTAAATAGATATAGTATCCTTGGTAGAATATTCATCTTAACCGAGGCCACTCTGCCTAGCCACGAGAATTTGTAAGTTTTCCATTTTGCTATATCTTTCCTAATCTGTCTGAACAGCGGAGGGTAGTTAACTTTATATAGCAGTGTCGGGGAGGAGGGGAGGTAAATCCCTAGGTATTTTAGAGTATGCTTCATCCATTTAAAGTGAAAATTTGTTTCTAGTATCTCCTGTATCTGACGAGGGATCGCTATGGGGAGGGCCTCACATTTCTCTGCATTAATCTTAAATCCCGAAATAGATGAGAATGTATCTAGTGTTTGGTGGAGAATAGGTAATGAGATTAGGGGGTTCGTCAAAGTCAAAAGTATGTCGTCCGCAAATAGGGCCATTTTATATTCCGTCTTATTTGTCTTAAGTCCTGTTATATCTGTCTGTGAACGAATTTTAGCAGCTAGGGGCTCTATGCAAAGTGCAAAAAGCAGTGGAGACAGAGGGCACCCCTGTCTGGTTCCATTACGAATTGGGAAGTGCTTAGATTTATATCCCGCTGCTGAGACCTGAGCTCCTGGCGTGGAATAGATGGCCCTCAATGCTTTCATAATGGCTCCCTCAAACCCCATCTTATGTAATACCGAAAACATATATCCCCAGTCAATGCGATCAAACGCCTTCTCTGCGTCCAACGATAGGAGCAGAGAAGGTGCTTTTGATTCTGTTAGGGCCTGTATTAGGTTAGTTACTTTGCGTATATTGTCTGGGGCTTCTCGACCTTTGATAAAACCCACCTGATCCGGGTGTACCAGGTGGGGGATGATATGTTTGAATCGGTTTGCTAATATTTTAGTAAAAATTTTAAGGTCCTGATTGATCAGGGATATTGGACGGTAGTTTTGACATTTTTTGTGATCCTTCCCTGGTTTAGGAATTACCACTATCTTTGCAGCCAGGAGCTCTGGTGGAATGACCCCTCCCTCCATGATATGGTTACATATTTTAACTAGGTGTTGGATTAGTATGCCTTTAAATAGTTTATAGTACTCGCCAGGGAATCCATCCGGACCCGCCGCCTTCCCCGGTTTGAGGTCTCTGATAGCCCCAAGCACCTCTATAGAGGATATGGGGGCATTTAGGGTTTCTCTTTGTTCTTCAGAGAGAGTCTGCAATAGATCCTGACTGAGAAAGGTTGAGGTTAGTTCCTCTGTCTCTTTATCATGTGAATTTTTTTTGCCATCATATAGTTCCCCATAATAAGTTGCGAATGTGTCTACTATTTCTTGGGGGTGTGAGGTCACTGAGTCACTAGCTGTCTCTATTGAGGAAATCACTGAGGCTTTACATCTTTCCTGGATTTTGTGCGCCATGTATCTGTCTGGTTTATTTGCGAATAAAAAGTATTGTGCCTGATAATTTTGACTAGCTCTAGTAGCACGAGATTGTAAGAGATCAGCCAGAGCAGTTCTTTTGGATTGGAGAGTTTTCTGAATGGTCACTGTTCCACTAAGTCTATGCTTCCTTTCTAAGTCTTCTATTTCTGTGTGCAGTTGATTTAACTGTTGTCTGTACATTCTAGTTTGTGTTGCTTTCTCCTTAATAAGTATCCCCCTTAATACTGCTTTGTGGGCCGCCCACGTTATCCCTGGGTTAGTCACTGTATCAGTATTAATACTCCAGTATTCGGTAAGATGTCTAATTATATTGTCATGCGTCTGGGGATTTCTGACACACGACCCATCAAAGGTCCATGTCTTACTTCTGTGTGGGTCACAAAGTCCTTCTAGCTGCAAAGTAATGATCGAATGATCAGACCACACACATGCATGGATCTGTGAACCATGTAATAGAGGTTGCAGTATTTGACTTACATATATGTAGTCCAATCTGATGTAGGATTTATGTGGAGCTGAATAAAACGTAGTGTCATTAGTCAGGCCATAAAGTGTGGACCATGTATCTATCAGGGAGTGAGGTAGTAATGTGTCTTGTATTGTTTTGACAATACGGTTATGTCTGATTTGTTTGTTGGTTAAGGGTCTTTTTGCTGTGGATTCGATATTTAGCATTGTAATATTAAAGTCTCCTGCCATGAATATTTTAGTATGGGACCATTGCGTGAGTAGATATGATATATGTTGGAAAAAGTTATGTTGGTTTTCGTTTGGTGCATAAATATTGCAAAGAGTAATTTCGGTGTCCAATATTCTCCCTTTAACTATTATATACCTCCCTTCAGTGTCTGCAATTACCTCTTCTTTTATGAAATTAAGTGAGGAGTGGATAAGGATAGATGTGCCTCTTTTTTTAGTTGTTGTTGTGGAGTGGAAGTGGGAATTAAAATGTTTTGCCCAATATTTTGGAATTTTATCGTTAAGTAGGTGGGTCTCTTGGAGAAATAATATATTGGCATGTAGGGAGGCATATTGTGTCATTGCCATGCGTCGTTTTACGTCAGTATTTAGTCCCCTTACATTATGGGACAATATCTTTATCCTAGGGATCATGTTGTTGTATCTATTGTGGGTTGGTGCAAAAGGAAAATTGTTACCTGAAGATCTCTAATCTGGAAATCTATTGGAATAGAGTGCAGGTACTTGGAAATAGATATGGTGAACTTTTCTGTGTCGTCACTGGGGATAGGGAGGGAGCTAAAAGAAAAAAACAGTGTTAACAACATAAAAAGCAATATTTCTGGGTCTCCAACAGTAGGACCCTTAATAATTAAACTTTGGAATAACATAGGAACAAGTTATAAAATAAATTAACTTATATTATTATACTCTGGGGGGAACTAAAGGCCCCGCAACATCTTATTACATCTATATCCATAGATTAATGAGAGTCTCTGAGAGGGAATGTAAATGGAGAGGACCATGCCTCTCGGGGAAGGAAACCTAAAACAGTGGTTTCAGATAGTGTAGTGGATGTCCAGAATTATCTCCATTTAGTGTTTCTTTTGTCAACCTTCCCACTTCTCAGACTCTAAAGAAGAAAGAAAGAAAAGTCTTCAGGAGGAAGGTGTTGTTATCTATGATGTTTTCCCTCTTGTTTCCTTAATCTTTTGTTTTTTATAATTGATATTCTGCCATTTAGATGGATCTGGTGGTCTGCTTGGGTTTTTATTCTTCTCTGGGTTCAGTTCTGTGGTTGGGATAATAGGTGCCTCCAAAGCCAAAATCTTGCAAATTTCAGGGATGTCTTCTGGGTCTTTCAGTGAGATTATTTTAGAGTCTTTTGTAATGTGTAAAGCAAATGGAAATCCCCATCTGTATAAAATCTGATGTTTCCGGAGTAGAGTAGTGAGGGGACGAAAGGTACTCCTCCTTTGCAATGTCCTGAAACTGAGATCCTGATAGAATTGTATCACGTTGCCTTGATGTTTATATGTGGGATGTTTCCTGGCCGCTTGTAGGATTTTCTCTCTATCTGGGAAGAAAGTTAGCTTGATAATAATGTCTCTTGGTGGAAGACCTGCTTTGGGTTTGGCTTTTAATGCCCTATGTGCTCTCTCAATATGAAAGATATAATCAGCTGGGGAGTTTGTAAGCTGCAAGAAGAGTTGAGTGAGATAAGCTGGAAGCTCCGTAGGGGTCACTTCTTCTGGAACTCCTTTAAGGCGTATATTGTTCCTTCTGCTCCTGTTTTCCAGATCCTCCAACTTATCCTGGAGCTCCTCCATTAGTTCTTGTTGAGAGGACACTGATTGGGACATTTCATCCATCTGATCTACCATGGCATCCTTTTGATCTTCTAGTGTCTCAATCCTGTTACCCATCTCCATCAAGTCAGATTTAAACTCAGAAAGGCTGTTCGCGACAGATGTGTGTATAGAATCAATTTTCTCCCATAATTTTTCAAAATTATCTGTAATATCTTTCTTGGAAACCAAATTTCTGAGATCAGCTTTCGTTAGTGGGCTTTTGTCTTGTGGAGCTAATTGAGAATCGATGTCAGATTCTTCCTCCATCTCTGCATCTGTTTGCTGTTTACTATTTTGCGAGCTCTTAAAGAATGTGGATACTGGTGTAGATTTTATTGTTTTATCCCCCTTAGTGGGTCTTCTAGAGGTCATGGTGTAGGGGGAGGATCTAGATTGCTGTTAATTGAATTTGTTCGCTCAGATTGGGAAGTCAGTTGCAGAAACAGTGGCCTTGTGCAAAAGAAAGACCCTGCAGGGTTGGCTTTATATTAGTTAGTCAGGCAGATACAAGAGGTTTTGTTTTCCCTCTCAATACATGGTATGCGTTATTTTGATGTTGCAAGCATTATGGAGTAGGAATTACAGGTCCCCCCACAGTAATCAGGTTGTTATTCACATTATCCTCTCCGATATGATTACCAGTCTACTATCAGCAGATATAAACCACAGTGGGTATGAAGGCGGTGACTTTATGGCTCTTATATCCCCAGTGGTTATGTTAAAATAAAGTTTTTGATGTAGGATGGAACCCTGTCTCCCCTCTCTCCAGAATGTATAACCTCAGATGCTGTTGATATACTGATATTGCTTATAGATAAGTTGGTATCTCCCCTCTCCCCAGGGAATTTATCCTCACAGGATGATCACGGCAAAAGGTTTGTGGGGTATGACCTATCAGCACTACGGTCTGACAGGAAAGGGGGGGGGGGAGAGGGTGATTAGAGAGAATCAGGTAAAAAGAGAGGAAGATGAGAGGGGAAAAAAAGGGGTTGTCTTCCTTTTAAAACTGTCACTTAGATGCGTGATAAAGTGTTGCCTTTAGATATGGGCCCAGTGTTTTAGCTCTGGGTGTGTCAGTCACTTATTGGGGCCTGAAAGTTGTTCTCCTTATCCCTTATGGCTTATCAGATTACTGTTTTGAGGCTATTAATATGCTGTGCTGGTTTATTAGATGTAATTTGCACGCTCGTGCCTCTTACCTCCGGTATTGGGCTGCTCTGTGTTCTCGGCAAGATGGCCGTTTTTCGCGCCAAACCAGATTGGCGTTTGTGAGCGGGTCTTTACAGGTTGCCCTGACCCCGATGGTCTTTTTTCCCCTTACCGGAGGATGTTTCAGGTGTTCCCCTTTCAGCTCAGTGTTCCCCAGCTGTGCCGCGTGAGCGTTCTCTGTAAGCGGCGTGTGGCCTCTATGCAGAGCCGGGTCCCGCAGTCGGATCAGTCTGTCTGTTATCGGCAGGGATGTAGCTGTGTTACAGGTCCCCTTCTCCACTTAGGCTGTGGCCGCACCTTTGCGCGGAGTTCGTACCCTCCGGTGTGGATCGTTGACGGCTGCCAGTCACGGGTACTCTGGTATGCTGTAAAGAAGTTTTTTTCTTCCCCGTTGCAGTAGCGCTTTTGCTTGAAATTCAGGCAGGGGATACCTTGCTAATAGCTTGAGAGGATATCTCACACTTTTTAAGTATTAAGCTGTTAAAATCTGAAAATAAAGCACTTTCTCTAATCTAAATATCAGGAGCTCCTGAAAAGTGCGACTGAGCTGCACGGCGGTTAGCTCCGCCCCCCATCATTTATTATTTAAAGGGCCTCTGTTCAGTATGCTTTGCCTTTGCGTTGTCCGAGTCCTGTTTGTGAGAGTTCCTGTGTATTACCTGGCTGCCTGACGTCCTTCCTGGTTCCTGATCCCTGGCTTGTTCCTGACTCTGCTGTTCTCCTTGTTCCTGATTCTGGCTCGTCTGACTATTCGCTTTGGCTCCTGACTCGGCTCGTCTGACTACCAGCTCTGGTTTTGACTCCTGGCTTGTTATTTGACTTGTGGACATTTTATAATGTTTTGCTATTAATAAAGGTGTGATTATTTTTGCACTTCTCGTCTCAGTCTGATTCCTTGCACCCTGACATATCCTTAAATCCCAATGTTCGATTATCTTTGACTTGGTGGTTAAATCACCATTGTATAGTTCTAAGGGCCTCTTTTGTCCATCCAACCTGAACTGTGATCACAACCGATGCAAGTCTTTCAGGTTGGGGAGCTGTTTGGGTGGGGATCTCTGACAGCACAAGGGGTTTGGAAATCTCAAGATGCGAGATTACCAATCAATATTTTGGAACTCTGTGCGATTTTCAGGGCTCTTCAAATTTGGCCTCTGTTGAAGAGAGAACTGTTCATTTGTTTTCAGACAGACAATATCACAACTGTGGCATATGTCAATCATCAGGGTGGGACTAGTTCTTCTTCCAAGAGTGATCTCCAAAATCATCATGGAGCAATCGTTTGTGTTGCTGGTTGCTCCAGCATGGCCTCACAGGTTTTGGTATGCGGATCTTGTTCGGATGTCCAGTTACCAATCATGGCCACTTCCATTAAGCCGGACCTTCTGTCTCAAGGTCCGTTTTTCCATTAGGATCTCAAATCATTCAATTTGAAGGTATGGAAATTGAACGCCTAGTGCTTAGTCATAGAGGTTTCTCTGACTCAGTGATTAATACTATGTTACAGGCTCGTAAATCTGTTTCTAGAAAGATTTATTATCGAGTCTGGAAGACTTATATTTCATGGTGTTCTTCTCATAAATTCTCTTGGCGTTCTTTCAGAATATCTAGAATTTTACAGTTTCTTCAGGATGGTTTGGATAAGGGTTTGTCTGCAAGTTCCTTGAAGGGACAAATCTCTGCTCTTTCTGTTTTATTTCACAGAAAGATTGCTAAGCTTCCTGATATTCACTGTTTTGTACAGGTTTAGTTTGTATCAAGCCTGTCATTAATTCAATCTCTCCTCATTGGAGTCTTAAATGGAGGAGCCTGTAAAACCAAATTGAGCCTATGCATTCTTTGGACATTAAACTACTTTCTTGGAAAGTGTTGTTCCTTTTGGCCATCTCTTCTGCTAAAAGTGTTTCTGAATAATCTGCTCTTTCTTGTGAATCTCCTTTTCTGATTTTTCATCAGGTTAAGGCAGTTTTGCGGACTTCATTTTAATTTTTACCTAAGGTTGTGAATTCTAACAACATTAACAGAGAAATTGTTGTCCCTTCCTTGTGTCCTAATCTTAAGAATTCTTTGGAGAGGTCCTTACATTCTTTGGATGTGGTAAGAGCTTTGAAATATTATGTTGAAGCTACTAAAGATTTCAGGAAGACTTCTAGTCTATTTGTTATCTTTTCTGGTTCTAGGAAAGGTCAGAAGACTTCTGCCATTTCCTTGGCATCTTGGTTAAAGCTTTTGATTCATCAGGCTTATTTGGAGTTGGGTCAAGCCCCGCCTCAGAGAATTATAGCTCATTCTACTAGATCAGTCTCAACTTCGTGGGCTTTTAAGAATGAATCTTCAGTTGATCAGATTTGCAAAGCGGAAACTTGGTCTTCTTTGCATACATTTATTAAATTCTACCATTTTGATGTATTTGCTTCTTCGGAAGCAGTTGTTTCAGTTTGATTCTTCTGCTTATGTTTTAAGTTTTTCTTTTCATTTATGAGAATAAACTTATATTTTGGGTTGTGGAATAATTTTTCAGTAAAAAATGGCTGTTTTTATTTTATCCCTCCCTCTCTAGTGACTCTTGCGTGGAGTTCCACATCTTGGGTATTGCTATCCCATACGTCACTAGCTCATGGACTCTTGCCAATTACATGAAAGAAAACACAATTTATGTAAGAACTTACCTGATAAATTCATTTCTTTGATATTGGCAAGAGTCCATGAGGCCCACCTTTTTTTTATGGTGGTTATGATATTTTTGTATAAAAACATAATTTATGTAAGAACTTACCTGATAAATTCATTTCTTTCATATTAGCAAGAGTCCATGAGCTAGTGACGTATGGGATATACATTCCTACCAGGAGGGGCAAAGTTTCCCAAACCTCAAAATGCCTATAAATACACCCCTCACCACACCCACAATTCAGTTTAACGAATAGCCAAGAAGTGGGGTGATAAGAAAGGAGCAAAAGCATCAAAAATAAGGAATTGGAATAATTGTGCTTTATACAAAAAAATCATAACCACCACAAAAAAGGGTGGGTCTCATGGACTCTTGCTAATATGAAAGAAATAAATTTATCAGGTAAGTTCTTACATAAATTATGTTTTCTTTCATGTAATTAGCAAGAGTCCATGAGCTAGTGACATATGGGATAGCAGATACCCAAGATGTGGAACTTCCACGCAAGAGTCACTAGAGAGGGAGGGATAAAATAAAGATAGCCAATTCCGCTGAAAAAATAATCCACAACCCAAATCAAAAGTTTTAATCTAAAAAATGAAAAAAACTGAAATCATAAGCAGAAGAATCAAACTGACCACAGCTGCCTGAAGTACTTTTCTACCAAAAACTGCTTCAGAAGAAGAGAAAACATCAAAATGGTAGAATTTAGTAAAAGTATGCAAAGACCAAGTTGCTGCTTTGCAAATCTGATCAACGGAAGCTTCATTCTTAAAAGCCCAGGAAGTAGAAACTGACCTAGTAGAATGAGCCGTAATCCTTTGAGGCGGGGACTTACCCGACTCCACATAAGCATGATGAATCAAAGACTTTAACCAAGACGCCAAAGAAATGGCAGAAGCTTTCTGACCTTTCCTGGAACCAGAAAAGATAACAAATAGACTAGAAGTCTTTCTAAAATCTTTAGTAGCTTCAACATAATATTTCAAAGCTCTTACTACATCCAAAGAATGTAAAGATCTCTCCTTTGAATTCTTAGGATCAGGGCACAATGAAGGGACAACAATTTCTCTACTAATATTGTTAGAATTCACAACCTTAGGTAAAAATTGAAATGAAGTCCGCAAAACCGCCTTATCCTGATGAAAAATCAGAAAAGGAGATTCACAAGAAAGAGCAGATAACTCAGAAACTCTTCTAGCAGAAGAGATGGCCAAAAGGAACAAAACTTTCCAAGAAAGTAATTTAATATCCAGAGAATGCATAGGTTCAAACGGAGGAGCCTGTAAAGCCCTCAGAACCAAATTAAGAATCCAAGGAGGAGAGATTGACTTAATGACAGGCTAGATACGAACCAAAGCCTGTACAAAACAATGAATATCAGGAAGATTAGCAATCTTTCTGTGAAAAAGAACAGAAAGAGCAGAGATTTGTCCTTTCAAAGAACTTGCAGATAAACCTTTATCCAAACCATCCTGAAGGAACTGTAAAATTCTAGGAATTCTAAAAGAATGCCAAGAGAATTTATGAGAAGAACACCAAGAAATATAAGTCTTCCAGACTCGATAATAAATCTTCCTAGACACAGATTTACGAGCCTGTAACATAGTATTAATAACTGAGTCAGAGAAACCTCTATGACTAAGAATCAAGCGTTCAATTTCCATACCTTCAAATTTAATGATTTGAGATCCTGATGGAAAAATGGGCCTTGAGATAGAAGGTCTGGTCTTAACGGAAGTGTCCAAGGTTGGCAACTGGCCATCCGAATGAGATCCGCATACCAAACCCTGTGAGGCCATGCTGGAGCCACCAGCAGAACAAACGAACGTTCCATTAGAATTTTGGAAATCACTCTTGGAAGAAGAACTAGAGGCGGAAAGATATAGGCAGGATGATAATTCCAAGGAAGCAACAACGCGTCCACTGCTTCCGCCTGAGGATCCCTGGATCTGGACAGATACCTGGGAAGTTTCTTGTTTAGATGAAAGGCCATCAGATCTATTTCTGGAAGTCCCCAGATCTGAACAATCTGAAGAAATACCTCTGGGTGAAGAGACCATTCGCCCGGATGTAACGTCTGGCGACTGAGATAATCCGCTTCCCAATTGTCTACACCTGGGATGTGAACTGCAGAAATTAGACAGGAGCTGGATTCCGCCCATACAAGTATCCGAGATACTTCTTTCATAGCTTGAGGACTGTGAGTCCCACCTTGATGATTGACATACGCCACGGTTGTGACATTGTCCGTCTGAAAACAAATAAACGATTCTCTCTTCAGAAGAGGCCAGAACTGGAGAGCTCTGAAAATCGCACGGAGTTCCAAAATGTTGATTGGTAATCTCGCCTCCTGAGATTCCCAAACCCCCTGCGCTGTCAGAGATCCCCATACAGCTCCCCAACCTGAAAGACTCGCATCTGTTGAGATCACAGTCCAGGTTGGACGAACAAAAGAGGCCCCTTGAATTAAACGATGGTGATCCAACCACCAAGTCAGAGAAGATCGAACATTGGGATTTAAAGATATTATTTGTGATATCCTTTTATAATCCCTGCACCACTGGTTCAGCATACAAAAGCTGAAGAGGTCTCATGTGAAAACGAGCAAAGGGGATCACGTCCGATGCAGCAGTCATGAGACCTAGAATTTCCATGCAAAAAGCTACCGAAGGGAATGATTGAGACTGAAGGGTTCGACAAGCTGAAACCAACTTCAGACGTCTCTTTTCTGTTAAAGACAAAGTCATGGACACTGAATCTATTTGAAAGCCCAAAAAGGTTACCTTTGTCTGAGGAATCAAAGAACTCTTTGGTAAATTGATCCTCCAACCATGTTTTTGAAGAAACAACACAAGTTGATTCGTATGAGATTCTGCAGAATGTAAAGACTGAGCAAGTACCAAGATATCGTCCAAATAAGGAAATACCGCAATACCCTGTTCTCTGATTACAGAGAGAAGGGCACCGAGAACCTTTGAAAAGATCCTTGGAGCTGTTGCTAGGCCAAACGGAAGGGCAACAAACTGGTAATGCTTGTCTAGAAAAGAGAATCTCAGAAACTGAAAGTGATCTGGATGAATTGGAATATGAAGATATGCATCCTGTAAATCTATTGTGGACATATAATGCCCTTGCTGAACAAAAGGCAGAATAGTCCTTATAGTCACCATTTTGAATGTTGGTATTCTCACATAACGATTCAATATTTTTAGATCCAGAACTGGTCTGAAGGAATTCTCCTTCTTTGGTACAATGAATAGATTTGAGTAAAACCCCAGACCCCGTTCCAGAACTGGAACTGGCACAATTACCCCAGCCAACTCTAGATCTGAAACACATTTCAGAAATGCCTGAGCCTTCACTGGGTTTACTGGAATGCGAGAGAGAAAAAATCTTCTCACAAGAGGTCTTATCTTGAAACCTATTCTGTATCCTTGAGAAACAATGTTCTGAATCCAAAGACTGTGAATCGAATTGATCCAAATATCTTTGAAAAATCGTAACCTGCCCCCTACCAGGGCCGCACCTTCATGCGGATTTAGGAGCTGGCTTTGACTTTCTAAAAGGCTTGGATTTATTCCAGACTGGAGAAGGTTTCCAAACGGAAACCGTTCCTTTAGGGGAAGGGTCAGGCGTCTGTTCTTTATTCTGACGAAAGGAACGAAAACGATTAGCAGCCCTGTATTTGCCTTTAGATTTTTTGTCCTGAGGCAAAAAGGTTCCTTTCCCCCCAGTAACAGTTGAAATAATAGAATCCAACTGTGAACCAAATAATTTATTACCTTGGAAAGAAAGAGAAAGCAAAGTTGACTTAGAAGTCATATCTGCATTCCAAGATTTAAGCCATAAAGCTCTTCTAGCTAAGATAGCTAAAGACATATATCTGACATCAATTCTAATGCTATAAAAAATGGCATCACAAATAAAGTTATTAGCATGTTGAAGAAGTTTAACAATGCTATAAGCATTATGGTCTGACACTTGTTGCGCTAAAGCCTCCAACCAGAAAGTTGAAGCTGCAGCAACATCAGCCAAAGAAATAGCAGGTCTAAGAAGATTACCTGAACATAAATAAGCTCTCCTTAGAAAGGATTCAAGTTTCCTGTCTAAAGGATCCTTAAAGGAAGTACTATCCGCCGTAGGAATAGTAGTACGTTTAGCAAGAGTAGAAATAGCCCCATCAACTTTAGGGATTTTATCCCAAAACTCTAATCTATCAGATGGCACAGGGTACAATTTCCTAAACCTTTGAGAAGGAGTAAATGAAGTACCCAGACTATTCCATTCCCTAGAAATTACTTCTGAAATAGCATCAGGAACTGGAAAAACTTCAGGAATAACTACATGAGGTTTGAAAACCGAATTTAAACGCTTAGTAGATTTAGTCTTAAGAGGACTAGACTCCTCCATATCTAATGCAATTAACACTTCTTTAAGTAAAGAACGAATAAACTCCATCTTAAATAAATATGAAGATTTATCAGTGTCAATATCTGAGGCAGAATCTTCTGAACCAGATAGATCCTCATCAGAAACAGATAAGTCAGAATGATGACGGTCACTTAAAAATTCATCTGAAATATGAGAAGTTTTAAAAGACCTTTTACGCTTACTGGAAGGAGGAATAACAGACAGAGCCTTCCTAATAGATTTAGAAACAAATTCTTTTACATTAACAGGGACATCCTGAACATTAGATGTTGAAGGAACAACAACAGGTAATGGATTATTACTAATGGAAACACAATCTGCATTAGAGAGTTTATCATGACAGTTATCACAAACAACAGCCGGAGGAACAGTTACCAAAAGTTTACAACAGATGCACTTAACTTTGGTAGAACCAGCATCAGGCAGCGTCTTTCCAGAAGTAGATTCTGATCCAGGGTCATGTTGAGACATCTTGCAATATGTAATAGAAAAAACAACATATAAAGCAAAATTATCAAATTCCTTAAATGACAGTTTCAGGAATGGGAAAAAATGCCAAATGAACAAGCCTCTAGCAACCAGAAGCAATGAAAAATGAGACTGAAATAATGTGAAAAACAAGGTGGAGACAAGAATGACGCCCACATTTTTTGGCGCCAAGAATGACGCCCACATTATTGGCGCCAAGTACAACGCCCATATTTTTTGGCGCCAAATATGACGCCACATCCTGTGACGTCGAAAAAAACGACGCTCACAATTTTGGCGCAAAAAAACGTCTGAACGTCAAAAAATGACGCAACCATGCACAAACTTCCGGCGTCAATTAGGGCGCCGGAAATGACAAAATTTTTGCGCCAAAAAAGTCCGCGCCAAGAATGACGCAATAAATTGAAGCATTTTCAGCCCCCGCGAGCCTAACAGCCCACAGGGAAAAAAAGTCAATTTGAAAAAAATTCTTTTAAGGTAAGAAAAAAATATTTCATATGCATTATCCCAAATAATGAAACTGACTGTCTGAAATAAGGAATACTGATTATCCTGAATCATGGCAAATATAAGTTTAAACACATATATTTAGAACTTTACATATAAAGTGCCCAACCATAGCTTAGAGTGTCATAAAAAAATAAGACTTACTTACCCTAAGACACTCATCTACATATAGTAGACAGCCAAACCAGTACTGAAACGAGAATCAGTAGAGGTAATGGTATATAAGAGTATATCGTTGATCTGAAAAGGGAGGTAAGAGATGAATCTCTACGACCGATAACAGAGAACCTATGAAATAGATCCCCTAGAGGAAGACCATTGAATTCAAATAGGCAATACTCTCTTCACATCTCTCTGACATTCACTGCACTCTGAGAGGAAAACCGGGCTCCAGCCTGCTGCGAAGCGCATATCAACGTAGAATCTAGCACAAACTTACTTCACCACCTCCATGGGAGGCAAAGTTTGTAAAACTGAATTGTGGGTGTGGTGAGGGGTGTATTTATAGGCATTTTGAGGTTTGGGAAACTTTGCCCCTCCTGGTAGGAATGTATATCCCATACGTCACTAGCTTATGGACTCTTGCTAATTACATGAAAGAAAGCACAATTATTTCCAAATTCCTTTGTTAATGCTTTTTACTCCTTTCTTTATCACCCCACTACTTGGCTATTCGTTAAACTGAATTGTGGGTGTGATGAGGGGTGTATTTATAGGCATTTTGAGGTTTGGGAAACTTTGCCCCTCCTGGTAGGATTGTATATCCCATACGTCACTAGCTCATGGACTCTTGCCACTATGAAAGAAATGAATTTATCAGGTAAGTTCTTACATAAATTATGTTTTCTCTCTCAGTCTCTCTATCTCTCTGACACAGTGACAGTACTGAGAGCCTCTGGCAGTGGGGGACACAGTGACAGTACTGAGAGCCTCTGGCAGTGGGGGACACAGTGACAGTATTGAGAGCCTCTGGCTGTGGGGGACACAGTGACAGTACTGAGAGCCTCTGGCTGTGGGGGACACAGTGACAGTACTGAGAGCCTCTGGCTGTGGGGTACACAGTGACAGTACTGAGAGCCTGGCTGTGGGGGACACAGTGACAGTACCGAGAGCCTGACTATGGGGGCACAGTGACAGTACTGAGAGCCTCAGGCTGTGGGGGACACAGTGACAGTACTGAGAGCCTCTGGCTGTGGGGGACACAATGACAGTACTGAGAGCCTCTGGCTGTGGGGTATACAATGAGATTAATGAGAGCCTGGCTGTGGGGGACACAGTGACAGTACTGAGAGCCTCTGGCTGTGGGGGACATAGTGACAGTAATGAGAACCTCTGGCTGTGGGGGACACAGAAAAAGTACTGAGAGCCTGGCTGTGGGGTACACAATGACAGTACTGAGAGCCTCTGGCTGTGGGGTACACATTGACAGTACTGAGAGCCTCTGGCTGTGGGGGACAGCAGGACACACATTAAGAGCACAGCTGGGGAGCAACGTAACATTTAAGTTGGGGGTACAGGCTGAGTTAGTGGAAGCCATTGTGCTGGAGAGAAGTGTTCAGCACACAGTGACACCAGCGCTAGAAGTCACCAGCGTTAGAAATATAGACACAAAAGATGAGGTTTACATTTATTTTACTGATTATGTCATATCTCAAGAACCTCCCCTGGCACATATTAAACCTAATCCCAGATCTAGACTCTGCAGTTGAATTCTTTCAGTCCGAACTCCTACAAGTTTGGACTTTGCATGCCCCGCTGCGCAAGGTGAGAGTAAAAGGAGCGCATATGAATCGGATAACAGCTGACCTCATTCAAATGTACCAGTTTCGGGATTCATTGTGGTCAAAGTTCAAGCATACTGGCTCTATGAACGATCACTGTGTATATAGACAATGGCGAAATATATGCACTAAACAAACAAAATTGGCCAAGGCCCAATATTTCTGTGAAAATCTGAACAATAACATATCTAACCCTAGAAAGTTTTGGAAAGTCATAAATAACTTACACACTTCCCCAATCCACTCCCAACCCTCCACTGTCAAAGTGGACAACCAAACCCTGCAACTTCCCTTAGAAGTAGCAAATGCCTTTAATAATTATTTTGTCAGATGCTCCACCACCCTGATTGACAAACTAATGACACGCATCCTGAAACTACAAATGTGGATCAGGCCTCACTAAATCTGCAAAGACCCAATATAGAGAAGTTCAATGTTAGACCTGTACCCATCAATGTCATTAAGAAACACCTTAATAATCTAAAAATGAAAAAACAGTCTGGACCTCCTAAAAGTTTGCAACAACATCCAAACTGGCATGGAACAAGGAGACCTAACTGGAGCTATTTTACTTGATTTTGCAAAGGCCTTTGACACAGTAGACCACGACATACTACTGCTCAAACTAAAAAACTCAGGTATTGGTGATCGTCTGCTAACCTGGTTTCGATCATATATATCGGATCAATCACAATATGTCTCCATTTCTGACAGCGACTCCCTCCCTCTCCCAGTCACGTGTGGTGTTCCCCAAGGTTCCATTCTCGGCCCCCTACTATTCACATTATTTATAAATGATCTGCCAAATGTCTGCAAATCCTCAACTGTGCACATGTACGCAGACAACACGGTAATCTATGCAAGCAAATCCGATCTGCCGCAGCTTGAGGCAGTGCTCCAAGACCAGTTCACAGAGGTAGAAAAGTGGATCTCAAAAAACAAACTCTTCCTAAACACGGACAAAACTGTCACAATGATCTTTGGAACGGGACCTATATTACACAAACTACAAAATTCCCATCTACGCATCAAAACAAAATCAAATTGCACACCGACCGCAGTCCACTATTTCAAATACTTGGGTATGTTGTTTTGGCCTCCACATAGAAAAACTTGCATCTAAACTTTACCATAAACTAGGTGCCCTGTACAGAAACAAATCTTGCCTCAGCCCTACAGTAAAGGAAAAGATTGTATAGCAAA
Organism: Bombina bombina; assembly: GCF_027579735.1. Taxonomy (NCBI): domain Eukaryota; kingdom Metazoa; phylum Chordata; class Amphibia; order Anura; family Bombinatoridae; genus Bombina; species Bombina bombina. The sequence continues at coordinate 291,223,794 of NC_069507.1, read as the reverse complement.
TTCTGATGCCAATCATGGATTATGGGGATGTAGTATATGCACTTGCATCACAAACTCACCTTAATAAACTTAATACATTGTATAACTCGTTCTGCCGCTTTGTGCTACAATGTAACTACAGGACCCACCATTGTGACATGCTAAAATAACTAAACTGGCTGTCCCTGGAATCCAGACGCACCCTCCATCTTTCCAACCTTGTGTTTAAGAGCTTTTCTGGGAAACTCCCACCCTACCTGAGTGAAATGCTCTCCCCGGCTATTCCCACCTCCTATAACCTCAGATCCAGTACCAGCACATTATTTAGCTTGCCTCAATACAAAAAGAAAGCAGCTAGATCCTCCTTTTCCTACAGAGCACCACAATTATGGAATGACCTCCCGCACACTTTCAAACCTTCCCCAAGCCTAAAATCCTTTAAGAGATGTCAGTATATTTATAGGAATCTTAGCAGTACTCTCCAAATAATATGTGAGTATATGGCAGGGTTACAACTAAATATATTTAACAATCTTTCTTTAAACAAAACCCACAATCAAATATGCATATGCTAAGACAATAAAATTAATATACATTTCTGAATTATTTTTATTAGTTAATATCTATGAACACATTGGAATATATTTGTAGGGATCAGAAAGTGAATCAATACTATACACGTTTAAAAACTATTAAAATATGCTATGCAGAGTTCATACACGTTTACCTTATTCACAATAGAATTTCATTCAGTTAACACCATGAGATTCCAAGATCTTTAACTGCTAACATCCAAGCAATACAATTTTAACAATGCTTAGTTAAACAATAGGACAGTATATATACTCTAATTGAAACACTAGAAGTTATATATATATTATTTGTGCCAACAATCAAACTCTGAATTATAACTCTATATTTGCACAGTGAAACAATTTAGCATTAAGGATATATGTTTAACAATACATAGACTATGAATATGAGCTAAAATACAAGCTGCTTTTTAAATTTATTTACTACAGCAATCTTTTAATACATTACCAAGATGAACACCAATTGATATCCAGTATTTCTTAATAGGAACAATCTCACCTCATATAAAAATAAGTGTAATTGCAATTGATAAGAAAAAGTATGGCCCACTTTGCTTATAGTTTGACTGTCTCCCACGCAACAGTTTTCAGTCAGTTTTGCAAAATCCTTAGCAGCCAGTCTCCTTTACTCATCCTGCCTTCCACTTATATTCTCTAATCATAGGTGAGGAATATGGGTGGCCCTTCAGAAACCTTGTCCCTTCTGATTGGGCAGCCTGGGATATATGGTTGCTAGGGAAAAACATAATTTATGTAAGAACTTACCTGATAAATTCATTTCTTTCATATTAGCAAGAGTCCATGAGCTAGTGACGTATGGGATATACATTCCTACCAGGAGGGGCAAAGTTTCCCAAACCTCAAAATGCCTACAAATACACCCCTCACCACACCCACAAATCAGTTTTAACGAATAGCCAAGAAGTGGGGTGATAAGAAAAAAGTGCGAAAGCATATAAAATAAGGAATTGGAATAATTGTGCTTTATACAAAAAAATCATAACCACCACAAAAAGGGTGGGCCTCATGGACTCTTGCTAATATGAAAGAAATGAATTTATCAGGTAAGTTCTTACATAAATTATGTTTTCTTTCATGTAATTAGCAAGAGTCCATGAGCTAGTGACGTATGGGATAATGACTACCCAAGATGTGGATCTTTCCACGCAAGAGTCACTAGAGAGGGAGGGATAAAATAAAGACAGCCAATTCCTGCTGAAAAAAATCCACACCCAAAATAAAGTTTAATGAAAACATAAGCAGAAGATTCAAACTGAAACCGCTGCCTGAAGTACTTTTCTACCAAAAACTGCTTCAGAAGAAGAAAACACATCAAAATGGTAGAATTTAGTAAAAGTATGCAAAGAGGACCAAGTTGCTGCTTTGCAAATCTGATCAACCGAAGCTTCATTCCTAAACGCACAGGAAGTAGAAACTGACATAGTAGAATGAGCTGTAATCCTTTGAGGCGGAGTTTTACCCGACTCGACATAGGCATGATGAATTAAAGATTTCAACCAAGATGCCAAAGAAATGGCAGAAGCTTTCTGGCCTTTTCTAGAACCGGAAAAGATAACAAATAGACTAGAAGTCTTTCGGAAAGATTTAGTAGCTTCAACATAATATTTCAAAGCTCTAACAACATCCAAAGAATGCAACGATTTCTCCTTAGAATTCTTAGGATTAGGACATAATGAAGGAACCACAATTTCTCTACTAATGTTGTTGGAATTCACAACCTTAGGTAAAAATTGAAAAGAAGTTCGCAACACCGCCTTATCCTGATGAAAAATCAGAAAAGGAGACTCACAAGAAAGAGCAGATAATTCAGAGACTCTTCTGGCAGAAGCGATCGCCAAAAGGAACAAAACTTTCCAAGAAAGTAATTTAATGTCCAATGAATGCATAGGTTCAAACGGAGGAGCTTGAAGAGCCCCCAGAACCAAATTCAAACTCCAAGGAGGAGAAATTGATTTAATGACAGGTTTTATACGAACCAAAGCTTGTACAAAACAATGAATATCAGGAAGATTAGCAATCTTTCTGTGAAAAAGAACAGAAAGAGCAGAGATTTGACCTTTCAAGGAACTTGCGGACAAACCCTTATCTAAACCATCCTGAAGAAACTGTAAAATTCTCGGTATTCTAAAAGAATGCCAAGAAAAATGATGAGAAAGACACCAAGAAATATAAGTCTTCCAGACTCTATAATATATCTCTCTAGATACAGATTTACGAGCCTGTAACATAGTATTAATCACAGAGTCAGAGAAACCTCTTTGACCAAGAATCAAGCGTTCAATCTCCATACCTTTAAATTTAAGGATTTGAGATCCTGATGGAAAAAAGGACCTTGCGACAGAAGGTCTGGTCTTAACAGAAGAGTCCACGGTTGGCAAGAGGCCATCCGGACAAGATCCGCATACCAAAACCTGTGAGGCCATGCCGGAGCTACCAGCAGAACAAACGAGCATTCCTTCAGAATCTTGGAGATTACTCTTGGAAGAAGAACTAGAGGCGGAAAGATATAGGCAGGATGATACTTCCAAGGAGGTGATAATGCATCCACTGCCTCCACCTGAGGATCCCGGGATCTGGACAGATACCTGGGAAGTTTCTTGTTTAGATGAGACGCCATCAGATCTATTTCTGGAAGTTCCCACATTTGAACAATCTGAAGAAATACCTCTGGGTGAAGAGACCATTCGCCCGGATGCAACGTTTGGCGACTGAGATAATCCGCTTCCCAATTGTCTATACCTGGGATGTGAACCGCAGAGATTAGACAGGAGCTGGATTCCGCCCAAACCAGAATTCGAGATACTTCTTTCATAGCCAGAGGACTGTGAGTCCCTCCTTGATGATTGATGTATGCCACAGTTGTGACATTGTCTGTCTGAAAACAAATGAACGATTCTCTCTTCAGAAGAGGCCAAGACTGAAGAGCTCTGAAAATTGCACGGAGTTCCAAAATATTGATCGGTAATCTCACCTCCTGAGATTCCCAAACTCCTTGTGCCGTCAGAGATCCCCACACAGCTCCCCAACCTGTAAGACTTGCATCTGTTGAAATTACAGTCCAGGTCGGAAGAACAAAAGAAGCCCCCTGAATTAAACGATGGTGATCTGTCCACCACGTCAGAGAGTGTCGTACAATCGGTTTTAAGGATATTAATTGAGATATCTTTGTGTAATCCCTGCACCATTGATTCAGCATACAGAGCTGAAGAGGTCGCATGTGAAAACGAGCAAAGGGGATCGCGTCCGATGCAGCAGTCATAAGACCTAGAATTTCCATGCATAAGGCTACCCAAGGGAATGATTGTGACTGAAGGTTTCGACAAGCTGATATCAATTTTAGACGTCTCTTGTCTGTCAAAGACAGAGTCATGGACACTGAATCTATCTGGAAACCTAAAAAGGTTACCCTTGTCTGAGGAATCAATGAACTTTTTGGTAAATTGATCCTCCAACCATGATCTTGAAGAAACAACACAAGTCGATTCGTATGAGATTCTGCTAAATGTAAAGACTGAGCAAGTACCAAGATATCGTCCAAATAAGGAAATACCACAATACCCTGTTCTCTGATTACAGACAGAAGGGCACAGAGAACCTTTGTAAAAATTCTTGGAGCTGTAGCTAGGCCAAACGGCAGAGCCACAAACTGGTAATGCTTGTCCAGGAAAGAGAATCTCAGGAACTGATAGTGATCTGGATGAATCGGAATATGCAGATATGCATCCTGTAAATCTATTGTGGACATATAATGCCCTTGCTGAACAAAAGGCAAGATAGTCCTTACAGTTACCATTTTGAATGTTGGTATCCTTACATAACGATTCAATATTTTTAGATCCAGAACTGGTCTGAAGGAATTCTCCTTCTTTGGTACAAAGAAGAGATTCGAATAAAACCCCAGCCCCTGTTCCAGAACTGGAACTGGCATAATTACTCCAGCCAACTCTAGATCTGAAACACATTTCAGAAATGCTTGAGCTTTCACTGGATTTACTGGGACACGGGAAAGAAAAAATCTCTTTGCAGGAGGTCTTATCTTGAAACCAATTCTGTACCCTTCTGAAACGATGTTCTGAATCCAAAGATTGTGAACAGAATTGATCCAAATTTCTTTGAAAAAACGTAACCTGCCCCCTACCAGCTGAGCTGGAATGAGGGCCGCACCTTCATGTGGACTTAGAAGCTGGCTTTGCTTTTCTAGAAGGCTTGGATTTATTCCAGACTGGAGATGGTTTCCAAACTGAAACTGCTCCTGAGGAAGAAGGATCAGGCTTTTGTTCTTTGTTGAAACGAAAGGAACGAAAACGATTATTAGCCCTGTTTTTACCCTTAGATTTTTTATCCTGTGGTAAAAAAGTTCCTTTCCCACCAGTAACAGTTGAGATAATAGAATCCAACTGAGAACCAAATAATTTGTTACCCTGGAAAGAAAGGGAAAGTAGAGTTGATTTAGAAGACATATCAGCATTCCAAGTTTTAAGCCATAAAGCTCTTCTAGCTAAAATAGCTAGAGACATAAACCTGACATCAACTCTGATAATATCAAAAATGGCATCACAGATAAAATTATTAGCATGTTGAAGAAGAATAATAATATTATGAGAATCATGATCTGTTACTTGTTGCGCTAAAGTTTCCAACCAAAAAGTTGAAGCTGCAGCAACATCAGCCAATGATATAGCAGGTCTAAGAAGATTACCTGAACACAGATAAGCTTTTCTTAGAAAGGATTCAATTTTCCTATCTAAAGGATCCTTAAACGAAGTACCATCTGCCGTAGGAATAGTAGTACGTTTAGCAAGGGTAGAAATAGCCCCATCAACTTTAGGGATTTTGTCCCAAAATTCTAATCTGTCAGATGGCACAGGATATAATTGCTTAAAACGTTTAGAAGGAGTAAATGAATTACCCAAATTATTCCACTCTCTGGAAATTACTTCAGAAATAGCACCAGGAACAGGAAAAACTTCTGAAATAACCACAGGAGATTTAAAGACCTTATCTAAACGTTTAGATTTAGTATCAAGAGGACCAGAATCCTCAATTTCTAAAGCAATTAGCATAAAGAGAAGTTTTAAAAGATTTTTTATGTTTACTAGAAGGAGGAATAACAGACATAGCCTTCTTGATGGATTCAGAAACAAAATCTCTTATGTTATCAGGAACACTCTGAACATTAGATGTTGATGGAACTGCAACAGGTAATGGTACTTTACTAAAGGAAATATTATCTGCATTAACAAGTTTGTCATGACAATTAATACAAACAACAGCTGGAGGAACAGCTACCAAAAGTTTACAGCAGATACACTTAGCTTTGATAGATCCAGCACCAGACAGCGATTTTCCTGAAGTATCTTCTGACTCAGACGCAACGTGAGACATCTTGCAATATGTAAGAGAAAAAACAACATATAAAGCAAAATTGATCAAATTCCTTAAATGACAGTTTCAGGAATGGGAAAAAATGCCAAGGAACAAGCTTCTAGCAACCAGAAGCAATGAAAAATTAGACTTAAATAATGTGGAGACAAAAACGACGCCCATATTTTTTTAGCGTCAAATAAGACGCCCACATTATTTGGCGCCAAAAATGACGCCACATCCGGAACGCCGACATTTTTGGCGCAAAAGAACGTCAAAAAATGACGCAACTTCCGGCGACACGTATGACGCCGGAAACAGAAAAGATTTTTTGCGCCAAAAAAGTCCGCGCCAAGAATGACGCAATAAAATGAAGCATTTCAGCCCCCGCGAGCCTAACAGCCCACAGGGAAAAAAAAAAAAAAAGTCAAATTTTTAAGGTAAGAAAAAATGATGGATTCAAATGCATTATCCCAAATATGAAACTGACTGTCTGAAAATAAGGAATGTTGAACATCCTGAGTCAAGGCAAATAAATGTTTGAATACATATATTTAGAACTTTATTAAAAAAGTGCCCAACCATAGCTTAGAGTGTCACAGAAAATAAGACTTACTTACCCCAGGACACTCATCTACATGTTTGTAGAAAGCCAAACCAGTACTGAAACGAAAATCAGCAGAGGTAATGGTATATAAATAAGAGTATATCGTCGATCTGAAAAGGGAGGTAAGAGATGAATCTCTACGACCGATAACAGAGAACCTATGAAATAGACCCCGTAGAAGGAGATCATTGAATTCAAACAGGCAATACTCTCCTCACATCCCTCTGACATTCACTGCACGCTGAGAGGAAAACCGGGCTCCAACCTGCTGCGGAGCGCATATCAACGTAGAATCTAGCACAAACTTACTTCACCACCTCCATAGGAGGCAAAATATGTAAAACTGATTTGTGGGTGTGGTGAGGGGTGTATTTGTAGGCATTTTGAGGTTTGGGAAACTTTGCCCCTCCTGGTAGGAATGTATATCCCATACGTCACTAGCTCATGGACTCTTGCTAATTACATGAAAGAAATGCACCTTTGTTAGCAACCAATTTTCCTCTAGCTGTAATTCCTGCATCGCAACACCGGATTCTGTGCATCGGGGGGCCACATGACAAACAAAACAGATTCATTTAACCATTTCTAAACATTTTACAATATTTCCCATATAATGATTATATTAAACAATACTATAACATTGCATTAATTACTTACAATCCGAATTCCAGGCAGGATAGCACCATGTGAATGTTCTGATTATTTTAATATGAAACATCATGTGTCTTTAACATTATATTATATTAAAGGAATTATACTGCCAATTATTCCAGATTGATAACATTTAAAATCCTGACATTGCATTCATGCAAATACAGCATGTTTCACATTTCTAACAAATTCTGAATATACAAATTGATGCCTATGACCAATTGTTGCCTGCAACAGAAATAGAAATAAGTGTTAGAAATGATTTAAGCATTCATATGTCTATTTGCAATATTATCAATGTAGTTATTATTCAATACAGCAATTATTTATTTAAATATAATATGTTATCTGAATATATGTACATGTATACAGGGAGTGCAGAATTATTAGGCAAATGAGTATTTTGACCACATCATCCTCTTTATGCATGTTGTCTTACTCCAAGCTGTATAGGCTCGAAAGCCTACTACCAATTAAGCATATTAGGTGATGTGCATCTCTGTAATGAGAAGGGGTGTGGTCTAATGACATCAACACCCTATATCAGGTGTGCATAATTATTAGGCAACTTCCTTTCCTTTGGCAAAATGGGTCAAAAGAAGGACTTGACAGGCTCAGAAAAGTAAAAAATAGTGAGATATCTTGCAGAGGGATGCAGCACTCTTAAAATTGCAAAGCTTCTGAAGCGTGATCATCGAACAATCAAGCGTTTCATTAAAAATAGTCAACAGGGTCGCAAGAAGCGTGTGGAAAAACCAAGGCGCAAAATAACTGCCCATGAACTGAGAAAAGTCAAGCGTGCAGCTGCCAAGATGCCACTTGCCACCAGTTTGGCCATATTTCAGAGCTGCAACATCACTGGAGTGCCCAAAAGCACAAGGTGTGCAATACTCAGAGACATGGCCAAGGTAAGAAAGGCTGAAAGACGACCACCACTGAACAAGACACACAAGCTGAAACGTCAAGACTGGGCCAAGAAATATCTCAAGACTGATTTTTCTAAGGTTTTATGGACTGATGAAATGAGAGTGAGTCTTGATGGGCCAGATGGATGGGCCCGTGGCTGGATTGGTAAAGGGCAGAGAGCTCCAGTCCGACTCAGACGCCAGCAAGGTGGAGGTGGAGTACTGGTTTGGGCTGGTATCATCAAAGATGAGCTTGTGGGGCCTTTTCGGGTTGAGGATGGAGTCAAGCTCAACTCCCAGTCCTACTGCCAGTTTCTGGAAGACACCTTCTTCAAGCAGTGGTACAGGAAGAAGTCTGCATCCTTCAAGAAAAACATGATTTTCATGCAGGACAATGCTCCATCACACGCGTCCAAGTACTCCACAGCGTGGCTGGCAAGAAAGGGTATAAAAGAAGAAAATCTAATGACATGGCCTCCTTGTTCACCTGATCTGAACCCCATTGAGAACCTGTGGTCCATCATCAAATGTGAGATTTACAAGGAGGGAAAACAGTACACCTCTCTGAACAGTGTCTGGGAGGCTGTGGTTGCTGCTGCACGCAATGTTGATGGTGAACAGATCAAAACACTGACAGAATCCATGGATGGCAGGCTTTTGAGTGTCCTTGCAAAGAAAGGTGGCTATATTGGTCACTGATTTGTTTTTGTTTTGTTTTTGAATGTCAGAAATGTATATTTGTGAATGTTGAGATGTTATATTGGTTTCACTGGTAAAAATAAATAATTGAAATGGGTATATATTTGTTTTTTGTTAAGTTGCCTAATAATTATGCACAGTAATAGTCACCTGCACACACAGATATCCCCCTAAAATAGCTAAAACTAAAAACAAACTAAAAACTACTTCCAAAAATATTCAGCTTTGATATTAATGAGTTTTTTGGGTTCATTGAGAACATGGTTGTTGTTCAATAATAAAATTAATCCTCAAAAATACAACTTGCCTAATAATTCTGCACTCCCTGTATATATATACACACATGTATTAATTTCTAGGCTGTCTTTTAACAATGGGTTTATTGCAATTACCATTTAATCTATTACAAAATTTTAATCCATCTTCCACATATATATATTCATTTCTATGCAGTGTTCAAAATTATACAAAATCCAGCAGACCATAGATTGTTACATAGTCATTTAAACTTTCAGGCTGTATAAAGAAAAAAAAAAATATTTTTTTTTAATTCAAGCAGTATATTATAACATGTGTCTCTGCTGGTCAATTTTCAATGACACAGCAGGGATTAATTTGCATTCCAATGTAAATGGTTAAAGTTCTTACAAAATATGTCACCTGAAATAGACTTATAGGCTCCTCTGTGATGAGTAGGAAGTTTATCACACATTTCCAGGTAGTAAAACATATGGTCTCTAAAAATTGCTTAATGGTCTTATACTATCTCAAACCATAAAACTCTGTATATAGTTAAATAAACATGGTCATTGTCAGGTAGTGTTGCATATTATACTTGTCCACTCCACACCGCTTGTAATGCTATGTGCTGATGTGTTTTCATTCCACTCCACTCGCAATATTATGTGCTTCCAAAACACTTGTAATATTGCTAACATTATTTGCTGTCTGCTCTGTCTGTGTTTCACAGATGCTTCCTGTTTCCTAACCACAACGATATTATTCTCTGTAACTACATAGTTCATTTTTCTTTCACTTTCTTGCAACAAATATTATGTTATGTTATGCTAAGTACCAAATAAGGCTATAAGGTTATAAGGGTATTTGCTTAGCCAATAGTATTTTGTTACGTATCGGATGCCTGAGTGTACCCATGGCTATATAACTTACTGCTGTACCCATAATAAACGAGCATTTGCTAATGACAACCTGCCTGGTGTGTTTTGGTAATTGTTCCCGGGATTCCGAAAGATCCTTGTTTTTCCAAGACTCAGCATCCAAGAATTGTCCCGGGATATTCCCTATTCCCAACAGTCTGGTGTCAGAAGTGGGATTGACCAGGAGCCCCCCCTGACGGGGTAAGTAATTTTGTCTATAAATTGTGACTTAATTTCTGTACCCTGTGGGGAGCCCATTAAGGTCAATCCACTTATTTAGGGGAATTAGTCTATGGTAGACCTCGGGTGGGTAAATTGTCTATGGGAGACCTCCGGAGTTAAAGTTAAGGTATAATTTGGCCCTCTGAAGTCTTGGTTAAAACCAGTATCTTACTGCTTGCTATTTGTGTTATATGCTGCTTGCCATTTGTGTTATATGTTGCTTGCTATTCATGTTATATGTTTTTCTTGTCTCATTATTGCTATTCTATTATAAGGACATAGAGACACACTAGGTAAAACCTGTGTCCTATGTTCACTATCGCATACCAGTTCTTATTGTATATGTATTGTATATTTTATTGCTGCTACTCTATTATAAGGACATAAGTACTTATATGCAAGGCGATAGCCAGTGGCATTTAAGTCCTGTGTCTACTATCGCATGAGCTAGTGGAGACAACAACTAACTTTAAGTGCCGATACTCGTCCTAACTAGCAGTTTTGAAGACTACACGTAACTGTGTATGAAACAGCTGTTGTTAGTGACAGATTAGTTGGAACTTGCCTCCATTAGACGCTAAATCCTTTTGATTGTGTGTGTGTCAAATAATATCATTGGCCAGGGATCATGGGGACTAGTCAAAGTAAACAGCAAATTTCAGGAGAAACATGTAAAGAATATGTGGCCAGGCAGGAAGATATAGGTTGGGCAATGGTGGACCCGTTTGTGGATAATGTGGCTGGCTGGACAGAGTCAATAGACCCCAGCACTGTATTTCCAAGGGATGGTGACAATTGTAAATTTCATAAGGACATGCTAAAGGGTTTATGTTTAGGGGATGAGAAAGCATTTAATTGGTATACAGGGGATCCCAATTGGGACATGCGGTACATGAGCGCAGCAGCCCAATACTGGTTAAAATATTGTGACGGATATAAATCCACCACCAATAAGAAACACAAAATAGACAAATCTAAACCCCCAATCTATCGCCCCCCCACAATTTACCCGAAACATGTCCCAAATACTATGCCCACTGCCCCACCCCCATTAGCCCCGCCACCACCATATACAGGATTATATCCCAGTATTACTAAGCATAAGGACGATGATATAGTTGTGGCTTATACTACGGCTAGACCACGTCCCCTTAATCAAAATTTACCCCCTCCCCTTAATCAAAACCTACAAGGGGCCGAGGCACCTGATGATGTAAATGTCCAGGAACCTCCTAAAAATGACCCAGAGCCTGAACCCCAAGTATCAGCCCATGGGGTTGACATGCCCGAGTCTCCGGACGTACCTGTCCGCGATAGATCAACCCGACAACGGCAGCCTGTACAAAAGTACACTAACGCAGACTGGGGAGACCCCCGCTTTAGTCCCGGTACCAGTACTTCAAGTACTATGCCATATTTAATTGCTGGGGACCAAATGATTATTAAACCCCTTACGACAGGTGAATTAAGTGATATTACTAAAGACTGTCCCGACCCTTTAAGACAGCCTGCTGCCTGTATCCTTCACCTTAAGCGATACTTACAGGGAGCCATGTATACACAGACTGACATTAGAATGATAATTGATAAATTGTACAATTATCATGAAAACGATGAATGGGATTGGACTAAAGTTACTACGATTGACGTAAATGACGCTAGTACTTCAGTTACCTCATATGGTCTAGCAAATACCGATACTAGGGCAACCATGTGGACCGAATTAGAGCGTGAAATACTACGCTGTAGTAAGACCCGACAATCCATGAGTGCAGTTTTAGCATGTAAACAGAAGCCCGGTGAGGCAATTTTAGATTTTGTTAAAAGATTCTTTAAATGTTGGGCAGAGGAAGGAGGCTTATCCTCTGGAGCTGACATGGCTGTATTAAAGAATCAGACTATGATAGGATGTAAGACAGCCTCTGACAGCCTTTTGGTAAAACAACTCATACCTGACTGGCCCACAATGACCCCAAAACAATTATTAACATCTATTGAATCACGTCATGCTGCAGGATGTTTTGATAAGGGCGTTAAGGGTGCATATGTCCAGTTTAATGACAATACACTTCCACCACAACGTAACAGACAAAGAGGGGCCAGAGGTAATCAGGACAGACGTAACATTTGTTTTAATTGCGGGGAAACAGGACATTGGAAAAATGAATGTCCCCACCCGCCCCGTAGGGGCTGGGATAACTCTCACCCCAAAGACAGTAACCAACCACATTCACCCCCCAGACGTGACAATCGACCCCCACAACACAGAATACAATGGCCATAGCGAGGCCCGGAGGAAAGCACCCTACTCTTACCCAAGGTTACATTGCATTATTGTCGTGAGCCCTATGTTACTCTTAACATAGAAGGTTCAGAATTACGGTTCCTCGTGGATACAGGAGCAACTTGCTCCACTATCTCGGGCGAATCGTACGATGGACCCTTGCGAGAGTCTAATCCCTCTGTGGGAATCACTGGTGTGCCAATTCCTACCTTCCGCACCCCACTCCTCACAGTCCAAATACCCGACTCTCCCAACACCCTGTCCCACTCGTTCCACGTCATCCGAGGTTGCCCCTTGAATCTCCTGGGTCGAGATTTGATGGGTAAGCTGGGAATAATGATGACTATCTCCCGGAATGGTGGCATGACTGTCGACTTTGACCTCAGTGAATCTGGCGAATCGCCCCGGGATTCACTGTCGTCGGAGACGGCCCAGTTGATTGATAAAATAAACCACATTGAGGACACCCGGGCGGCGGCCATCTTACAGGTCGCACTGAGCTTCAGCTCCTCAAGCTATCTTCATTGGTACCTGATTTACCATTACAGTTTTAGCAACACTTTACTTAAAACAGTGGAGAGGCTGGTCTGAAGAAGTCCGAATTCAAGATATAGGGATTTTGAATAGTGACTAGGCTCTAAAGCCCTCAGTACCGGACTTTGCACTTTGAGGCCTTCCCCTATCATAGAAGCCTCAGCCTGTCCCCACAACTAGCTGTGCCCTGAGTGCGCAGTATTAATCCATTCTTAACATGGATCCATCTACTTTTTTGCTATTGGAGCTCAGCAATCTTCTAGATACCTATCAAGCCGCTTTTGAAAAAACCCTACAAAATGGGACTTATCCACCCACAACTACTGATTGGGATGAAGCCCTGCGAGGTGACTGCGACTCTATTGAGACGGAGAGGGATACAGCTTTAATGCCTCGGCAGACATTACCTTCCTCCCTGAGTCCTACACATGTCTCCGCAGAAATGAGCGATGGACAGCTGCAACAAAACCCACTTACCTCAATGGTGGCCTGGACGAGTCACAAGCAAAGAGCTGATGACACCTCCGTCCCGGAACCTTATTCAACACCTACTGTTATGATTTATTCCAAACCTGATGGAGGTGCCTTCACTGCCGTCCGATGTGTTGAAAATATGGATAGCAGAGTGGCGGCAGTGCAAAGGAGGAATGTAGTAACGTTACCAGAGATAGCACTAGAAGGAAAAGATAGTGCCTGCCTCGCCAAGCACCTTGAAACTGAAGGACTCCATATGTCAGAAGCGCTGCTGAATATAGGAGATTGGATAAGCTCCTACGTGGTCCCGGATAGCTTCCCCTCAGCGGGGGATCACGCCAAAACAACGGGTCCATACTTACCCTTGCTGCACGCAGCTTTGAATGCATATAACCCATGGGTAAATAAAACAGGCAGAGTTGGTGTGGGGTAAACATGTGAACTGCTTAAATATACTGATGTCGCTATTGAATCGTGACAGATTTCCTTATTTGACTGCTTGACTCTGGTGGCAGTGGCCATGCTCCGATACAAGCTACACAAGGTGCCCTGAACCTATTTAGAAATGTTAATATAACTGCTCTATGGACCCTTAGTCTATTTCCCCTCTCAGAACTTCTGGTATTGCTCTCTGGCACTGCCGTTTTTAGTGGCCGGACTGTTTCTCAGAGTCTCCTTTGTTTTTTCCCCCTTCTGTAAACTCAGTTCATTTTAAGATATTTGTGATTACAGCCCTGTCCCTTCAATTTTGCTTTAGTTTGTTTAGACAGATAAAATATAGCTATAGTTAGACCAATTGTCTTGATATACCCAGCTATATTAACATATTGTGTTATGTAATAATTATGTTCTATTGCTGTTCCCAACTGTTGTCTACAACGCATATTGAGGACTGCACAGGTGCCGAGAGTCTCACACTATTTAATAATGTTCGTGAGTGAAAATCCTTAACAACCACCTTGCATATTGTATATTTTCTTTTTTATGAGTCATTCATGTGTCACAGTAACCACCTCGGACACATAGGTAACTATCAGATATCACATGTGTCTTATACTTATCGAAGCCCAGCCCCTTAGCTCTCCCTGCAGGTATCTGTTTCACCCCACAAGTTACTGTAAGCCCTATAATTATATTATTTCCAGTCCCTATAACTAATTATCACTTAAGTTAGAGTTATCTAAGGGTCCTCCCTCCTTTAGCACTTGTTTTAGGGCGGCACACTATACCCCATTGCATATATGCTCCATAACGACTTCTTTCTCTGTAGATCCATATATATAAATATACATAGTGAGATCAAAGTTAAAAGAATAAGAGGTTCAATCACACGGGACCCAAGAGTGGCCCCCTTAACTTCTATTTAGCTTTGCAAACCCTGTTAATGAAGATGTATTTGCTTATCTTGTGCTGACTGTATTATGGGAAACTACTGTATCTTCCTTTTGTGTATCAATTATCACTGTTTGTTTGCTCTTCACTGAACCCCAATAAAAATTATTTAAAAAAAATAAAAAAAAATAAACCACATTATCGACTATAACCTACCCGTAACCACAAATTTCGACACTCTCTTTGACGGCGTTCCCCCTACCCTATGGTCAACAGGACCTTATGATACAGGGACCATCGACTGCACCCCATATAGGGCATCTTTGCGTGAATACTGCTCCCCAGTTTTCATCAAACAATACCCTATTAGTGATGACAAACTAGACGGCATAGACCCCATGATTAAGACATTTCTAGAGAAAGGTATTCTCAAGTATACCGTCTTTCCTTACAATACCCCCATTAACCCCCTGCCTAAGCCGGCCGGTGGTTACCATTTTATTCAAGACCTAAGAGCTGTGAATAAACTAATCATCCCTCTCCCTCCCCTAGTCCCAGACGTGACTGCACTGCTCACGGCTATTCCACACAATGCAGAATTTTTTTTCTACCATTGATTTGGCTAATGCTTTCTCCTCTATACCCGTTGACGCGGACACACAACAGTTGTTCGCTTTCGTGTATAAAGGGGTTCAGATGACGTGGTCAAAATTGCCCCAAGGCTTCACCGATAGCCCCGCCGCATTCGGCCTAGTCCTCAATACCATGCTTAAGAGCTGGACCAGCCCCTGTGGTTCTGTCCTTTTGCAATAGGTTGATGACCTGTTATTGTGTAATACTTTATACGAGGCAGGGGAACAGGACCTAGTGGACCTTTTGTTGTTCCTCACCCGAGAAGGGCTCAAGGTGTCTAAGCAGAAACTGCAAATCTGCCAGCCACAAGTTGAGTACTTAGGCTTTGTCCTGTCCAAAGGCAAACGAGAACTCAGTGCTAAAAGAGTAAAAGCCCTCTCAAGTCTGCCCAAGCCTGCCACTTCCAAAGAAATGCTGACCTTTCTTGGGATGATAAACTATTGTCGACAGTGGATACCAGACTGCTCCCACTACGACTCAATCCTCCGCACCGTTTGCCACAGTGACTCTTCACCCACAATTCACTGGACAGAGACTCTGACCCATGCATACAATGAACTTGCCAGGTCCATCACCACATCCCCTGCCCTCGGCCTCCCTGACTACACAAAACCTTTTCATTTATACGCAAGGGAAAATTGTAAAACCATGGCGGCTGTCTGTGCCCAAGAGCATGGTAGTAATTCTTTCCGTCCCGTAGCCTTTCTATCTAAAAAAAACTCCCCATCCCTGTACAGGGCATGCCTTCATGCCTGCAATCCCTCACAGCATGTGCCATGGCCGTTGAGATGTGCGAACCTATCACGCTGGGACACCCCCTCATCCTCCATACCTCCCATCAGGTTCTGCACCTCCTTAACAACCTCCAGACACAACACATGACTGCCCAAAGACTTAGTGGTTACGAGATACTGCTTACCAGTACTTCTGAGCTAACCATTAAGTACTGTGCAACTAACTCAGGCCCTGCATCTGTCCTTAAGGCCCTGTTATCCTCTGATGTACCACAATTTGACCTCCCCCTTCATGACTGTATTGCACTCATCCACTCCAGCACAACCCCCCGTCCTGACCTCCGGGACACCCCTCTTCCAGGGGTCCCTGACGTCTTTGTAGACGGGTCATGTAGCCGCCCAGACGACCACACGTACCTTGCAGGATATGCAGTGGTCCGACTCCCCGACATTATCCTTGAGTCCGGTTCTGTCATGCATAATTCCGCTCAAGCAGCTGAATTAATAGCTCTCACTCGGGCCTGTGAACTTTTTGCTGATGCCTCCGTAAATATCTATACCGACTCCAGATATGCCTTTGGGGTGGTACATGATTTCGGCATGATTTGGAAACAAAGAAGTTTCAAGTCCGCCGACGGTAAAGGTATTAGTCACACCACTCTCATCACAGAGCTCTTACAAGCCATCCTACTTCCAAAAGAAATAGCTGTCATACACTGCCGTGCGCACACTAACCTTAACAATCCTGTTGCTAGAGGTAATGCACTAGCTGACACAGTAGCCAAACAAGCAGCCAAGGTATCCCCATTGCAAGACCCTGTTTACCCCATCCTCATCGCACCTTCTCTGGTCGACGATGTGCTCACTTCCTCTCTCCAACAATTTGCCACCACCTCCGATATCAAATATTGGGTCTCCCAGAAACTCGAATTAAACCCCCAAGGGTTTTATTCGAAAGAGGGGAAAGGTGGGACGATCATTGGTATTCCTGAAGCCAGTGCACCGCCCATCCAGAATGATCCAGCACAACAGTTGTGCCTAAAGAGGGGTGAAGTGTTCAGAAAGTCCCTTCTGTAACACCTATATCATCCTCAGTTGCCAGTCCAAGAGGGGTGAAGTTGGTCGCATAGTCCCTTCTGTAACATCTATATCCACAGCACATATCCGCAACACCATGATCACTATTCAGGGTTCTCCCTGCTTGGTGTATCTCTTCCTCCTCTCCTCGGTGCTCTTGGTTGCAGTACCAGCATGGATAATAGCCTCCTGCTATTATGAGACGCCAGACGAACAGCATATTATTGCCCCTGCTTGTAATTACCTCACCCCTCCCCCTGACTCACCCCCGGAACAAAACACAACCAAGAACTTAACAACTCCGCCAGCACCACCCGTTCCAGCTCCCCGTAGGACCCGGAGATCATCCCCTATTAAGATGACCACGTACCTTACCACGACAGCCTCACAAGTGGCCATTACACAAACCACAACACAACCTTTCCGTACGACTTTTTGGTATAATTCTTCCAACACCCATGTTGCCTCTTACTCCTTTGACTTTTGTAACATTGTTTCATGCCCCCCTGTACCATGGCAGTGTAACTTATACCAAAAGATCCCTTCCCGATCTATCTATATTTGTGTAGAGGATA
This sequence comes from Bombina bombina, assembly GCF_027579735.1. Taxonomy (NCBI): domain Eukaryota; kingdom Metazoa; phylum Chordata; class Amphibia; order Anura; family Bombinatoridae; genus Bombina; species Bombina bombina. Next base: position 291,205,953 of record NC_069507.1, on the reverse strand, counting down.
ATTATTGGGGCAAGGACTGTAAGTATTGGGAATCGGTGGGATGGAATACAGGGCCAGGCCCTGACTGGGGATATAAACCCAAGAGTGCATTAAACAGGAAGGATAAAAATGGTAAATCCTTAATTAGTAGAATGACCCTTTACAAGTGCGGATCCTGCCTTAACACAGGCAGGACCGGACACAGTATGAGACTAACCTTGACCATTGAAAACCCCAGTCCAAACGATAGTGGCTCTTATATTCTCTCCGTATGGGCAAGTGATGGTGCAGGCTCCCCCAAGGGTAGATTTCATATCAAAGATATGGTTAATTCCTCTGAATGGGGCAAAATTGCCTCTGCACTTAACGACAAAACCCCAACTGAATCCCAGTCACAATCACAAACTATGGTTGCTATAGCTGATCCCTCACCAAGGGATACTATGGCCGCAGAAACAGGTTACTCAGACCGAAACCTTTGGTTAGAATGGATGGCCTTTTCAGCCAAACAATATAATAAATCGAATTGTTATGTCTGTGGTAATGCCCGCCCCCATTTAGGTACTGTCCCCCTTAATATCCCCAGTAGCGCTGAGTCCTGTTTTCTCAGCCTTTATACTAACACCTTTGTCAGTCAGTCAGCCTGTGCCACCTGGAAAGAGGAATACCCCACCCTTACTAAAACCCCACACCCTGGTGAGGGCATTACTATATATTCTGGTAACTACACTTGCTATAGGGGCAAAGGTAAGGGTAGATTCCTAGGAAACTTCACATCTAATTACTGCTCTAAGTATAGTAATCTCACTACCCAAAATCACACTCAGTCCTTAGGTGACATATATTGGATTTGCGGGGATATGAAAATCTGCGCTAGGTTAGAGGGACAGTGGTCTGGGGAATGTGCTCTAGCAAAAGTTATCATGCCTCTCCACATTTTAGGTGGAAAAAACACATACACACACACACTCACCGTACACGGCGAGAGGCTATCCCAGGTAGTTTTGACCCCCATGTATACATAGACACTATAGGGGTCCCAAGGGGGGTCCCAGATGAATTTCAGGCCTGTGACCAGGTCAAAGCTGGATTCGAATCCATCTTCCCCATCATAACTGCCAATAAAAATGTAGACTGGATCAATTATATATTTTATAATCAACAGCGTTTTGTTAATTACACCAGAGATGCCCTTAAGGGTATTGCTGAACAACTTGGCCCAACCTCTTACATGACATTCCAAAACCTCATGGCTTTAGACATGCTCTTAGCAGAGAAAGGAGGGGTTTGTAAAGTCATTTATGCCCAAACTGGTGGGTCCTGCTTTACGTTTATCCCTGATAACACAGGACCCACAGGAAAGGTCACGCTTGCTATTAAAAAATTAGAAGAATTATCCATTGAATTAAAGAAAAACTCTGGCATTGATAACCCCTGGGATAAATTCTTCATTAGTTTGGGTCTATTAGATTGGCTACAAAATATTGGTACCATTATTGTTTTTATTGCTCTCTTTATCCTTTTCTGTTATTGTGGTTTTAAAATTATTGTTTCATGCATTGCTAAGTGTACTGCAAAGCCTGCTGCTTCTAATTCCCATTGTCCGCAATATCTGCCTGTTCGACCGTCCACACATGCCTCTGTACCATACCTCAATGTCCCACTCCATCCCAGACGCTAGCCCTAAGGTAGTCATTGTTAGAGGGGAATTGTCAGGTAGTGTTGCATATTACACTTGTCCACTCCACACCGCTTGTAATGCTATGTGCGGATGTGTTTTCATTCCACTCCACTCGCAATATTATGTGCTTCCAAAACACTTGTAATATTGCTAACATTATTTGCTGTCTGCTCTGTGTTTCACAGATGCTTCCTGTTTCCTAACCACAACGATATTATTCTCTGTAACTACAAACGTTCATTTTTCTTTCACTTTCTTGCAACAAATATTATGTTATGTTATGCTAAGTACCAAATAAGGCTATAAGGTTATAAGGGTATTTGCTTAGCCAATAGTATTTTGTTACGTATCGGATGCCTGAGTGTACCCATGGCTATATAACTTACTGCTGTACCCATAATAAACGAGCATTTGCTAATGACAACCTGCCTGGTGTGTTGTTTTGGTAATTGTTCCCGGGATTCCGAAAGATCCTTGTTTTTCCAAGACCAAGACTCAGCATCCAAGAATTGTCCCAGGATATTCCCTATTCCCAACAGTCATTTTACAAGCCTGTGCCAATTACCAGTTCCTTTTTAAACAAATTGCTTTTCCTTGAAGTTTTTCACCTCCAGCTAGGGAGCAAATGTTGCCTTTTAAAGTCTCTGGAGACATCCTGTCTGTATTTAAGTCTTGAGATGTGTATTCAAATCATGTGGGTTTTTGAGTTAAATCCTGACATCAGAATTGCAATCCCATTTTAATAATACCTGATAAAAATATGGTTTCATACATAAACACATACCCCTGTCCTATTTACATATATATATATATATATATATATATATATATATATATATATATATATATATGTCATTTACTTGTACCCTGACATAATTCCCCCTTCCAATTCAAATAGATGTAGGACACATGTATTTAAATTGGCTTAAAGTCAGCGGTACTTGGTGAGGGTATTGACCATACACATCATAGACAGTCCTTTATGTAGAAAGTCCGTCATTTTTGAGCCTTCATGTTTATCAGCTAGGCATCTTTAAACTACAGTATATTTTTAGTGTATTTGGAGCTATGACACTTCATTCTCCCTCTATGACTTGTAGTTGGCAACTAGGATGACATGCTCGCAATTGATTGATATGGACCCATTTATCTATGAAACTTTCATTTTTGGGGATCCGTATTTTATAGGCCACTGGAGATATTTTTTCAGTAACGACAAAAGGACCTTTCCATGAGGGAATAAATTTCTTCTCCCTAACCTGATCTCTTCCAAAGTTATAAAGATAAACTTTATCATTTATTTCATATTCCTTTTTGGATGTTTTGAGATCATAATAGGTTTTAGTGGCAGTTGCAGCTTTCTCTAATTTCCTTTGAGCAAATGCAAAGGCATATTGCAGGTGCTTTCTTAGGTTCTCCACATATTGATGTGTATTGGCAGCATTCATCAAGTTTTGGTCTGATGTATGGTACAGCAGATGCTGAGGTAGAACCATTCTTCTACCAGTCATCAGTTTAAAAGGTGACATCTTGGTAGCACTAATTGGAGTTGCTCTTAATGCCATTAAGACTAGAGGTAGTTTTACATCCCAGTCTTTACCTGTTTCACTCACAAACGTTTTGAGGATTCTAACAATGGACTGGTTGTAACGTTCTACACCACCACTTGAGGCAGCTCTATAAGCAATATGGAGCTTTCTTTTTACCCCTAGTATTTTCCACATTTTGGTCATCACTTCGCTAGTGAAGTGGGTTCCCCGATCTGATTCGATTCTTTGCGGCAAACCAAATCTGGAAAATACGTGGTTGATGAGCAATGCTGCCCATGTTTCAGCACTATTGTTAGGTGCACTGATGCACTCTACCCATTTAGCGAACAGGCATGTCACGGTTAACATGTTACCTCTTGATGACCTTGTTACTGGACCAATAAAATCAATTTGTATATCTGACCATGGCATTACCATTCCCCTTCTCTGCAATGGCGCTCTATGCGTTGGCGCAGTGGGTTGGAACTGTGGACAGATTAGACACCCTTGACAGTAGGTTTGAACATCTTTCAACATGTGTGGCCGAAAAGCATAGTCACGCGATATTTCATATGTGAGTTTGGCACCACGATGACCAGATGTGGGAGCATCATGGGCATGTTCAAGCATTAGACCTCTGAACTTGGTGGGTACTACCCATTGCTGGATGCCAGTTTTGGAGGTTCTAATTAACAAACCATCCTGTAACTTGAATTGTGTTCTGGATTTCATTAAGATTCTAAGATCTTCTTTGCCAATACAATTATCTTTTGATATGGGGTTATTTTCAGGATCTTCTATGTGTTTATAGAAGGTGCCTACAATGGGGTCTTCTTTTTGACTAGTGATCAAGTCCTCAGTAGGAGAATCCTGACTCCATTGTACCAAGTTAGGCTCACTCTGTTGTTTTGCCTGGTTTCTGGTAATGGCTTCTACCTGAATTGCACCCATTAAGTGGTCAATATTAAGGAGTTCTCCAGTTATGGCTCCTTGTTTGGCTAATGAATCCGCAAGGTCATTGCCTTCCTTATCAGGACCTTGAATTCTAGAATGACCCTTGGTCTTTTTACAGTGTATGGTTAAATCATTGGATACCACCAGATTATCAATCTCGCAGAACAACTTGCCATGCTTGACTGGTTTGTTATTGCTTTTCTGCATGCCATTTCTTTTCCAAGTTGGCAGGTATTCAACAAAACTTTCACGCACATAATTTGAGTCAGTTATGATCACAAATTCATGAATACCATGTTCAATAGCCATTTCAATGGTTTTTAGAATAGCAGTGAGTTCTGCAACTTGACTGGATCTTGGTCCAATGTTGAAACCTATAGATATATTTGAGAATCCATTTGCCCAAGTTATACCAATGCCAGCGACTAATTTGCGCTCATTATCAATAGTGGCATGGTAAGAACAACCATCAACGTATACCCAAGGTAATGTTTGACAATGGTCCTCATTGTACATTTTATATGGGGAAAGCATTTGTTCCTCCAGGAAATCATCTTCTGACAATTCTTCCCCAGGATCTTTAGCAGTACAGTCGTGGAGTTCAGCAAGCCCCTGTGCGACTGGATTCTTTTTATTCTGCTTGTAGCGAATTTCTAAAGGCCAGCCTTGTAAGGAAAGAGTCCACGCTATTATGCGGCTATTAGACAAATTCCCATCTCTTATTCTTTCACTTTGCAAATATAGCAAAGGCTGGTGGGCCGTTTCTACAATAATTTTCTTGCCCTGTATATAGCTGCGGAAATTTTGTAGAGCCCATACAGTAGATAAGAGGGCTTTTTCGCAATCGCTAAATTTTATTTCTACTGGGGATAAAGTTTTGCTTGCATAAGCAATGACTTTGTTTAAATTATCATGCTTTTGGTATAACACAGCACTCATGCTTATATCTGTGTAACCTGTTTCTAAGAAGAAAGGTTTACCACCTTCAGGGTACGCTAAGCAAGGTGCTTGAGTGAGTTTTCTCTTCAGCTCTCTGATGGCTGTCTCTTTAGACTCACTCCAGTGCCATTTCACATCTTTCTTTAGAAGAAGTAGTAGTGGTTTAGCTAATTGTGCATAATTATCAATGAATTTGCTAGAATAATTCGTCATACCCAGGAATGATCTCAATTCCTTTAAGTTAGTTGGGTTTTTAGAATTTACTATAGCTTCCACCTTTTTCTTCTGAGGATTTAGTCCTTCAGAAGTAACTTCATGTCCCAAGAAGTTTACATGAGTGCGGCACCATTGAGCTTTTTGTAGGGATAATTTGACACCTGCCCTTTTAAGTTGGCTGAGGACGTGTTTAAGCTCTGCGATGTGTTTTTCAAAGTCTGTGCTTTTGAGTAAAACATCATCAACATAAGATAAAGTCCCCCTTTCCAGTGCATCAGGCATAGCCTTATGCATGAATACAGCAAATTCATGTCCAGAATTTATGTATCCAAAAGGAAGTCTCTGAAATGCATATTGGACCTTTTGGAATGAGAATGCCAGCTTATACTGGTCCTCCTCATGTACCTTTATGGTCCAATATCCCTGCGCGCAATCAATGGCAGTGAATATTTTGGATCCCTGCATTTGTGCTAGGCACTGGTCAATGTATGGCACAGGCCAGCCAGACATGTACACTCGTTTGTGTGCTGATTTAAGACAGCTAAACAAATGCCATTGTCCATTGGGCTTAAGAACACCTAGAATAGGATTGTTATAAGAGCTGTGCACCTGTCTGATAATACCTCTTTCTTCCAAGTTTCTTATGATTTCTGCAAGAGAATCATATGAGGCTAAAGGAAGTCTGTACTGTTTAACAAAGACAGGTGGTGCATCGGGATCTGTTTGTATTCTTGCAATGTGCAAGTCTGTAGTACCACAGTCATAAGAATCCCTAGCAAAAATATCCTTGTACTCCATCAGGAGTTCTCGCAGCTGTTGGCGTTCATCATCGCTGGAACAGCCATTAGCTAAGGATATTTGCTCTTTGACTATTTGCTGAAATCCTGGAAAGATTTCAGGCTGTCCTATTTCATAGGCTTCTTCCAACCTAGAGGTGAGATCCCCTTCATTATAATTTACATTGCCCCCATGACTCTGGGTATTGGGGTAATCTTGCTGTTTGAACGGCTGATCAAACACTAGAGAGGCTTGTTCAATTTTACAGATGCCTTCCTCTGAGCTGAAGGGATAAATAGACTGAATATTAAATAGACCCTCTGGCATAGATGTAAAGGATTGTTCTATTAATTGTTCTTCAGTTAAGTATCCTTCAGGTATTAGCCCAATTACATTATTCTGGAATCCAAAAGTGTAATAACTTGATTCCAGCGCGTATCCTATGGTAGTCCCCTTGGATAAGTTTATATCCTGTGGGGTCATGTTATGCACAATAACATGTATTGGAATAGTTCCAATATTTACCAAAGGAGTGTAGGTCATTGTGACACCCAGATTTTATATTCTACGGGAGAGGCAAATTAGTGTTTCAGAAGTTTTTAATTTCTGACCTCTCTTTACCTGTAAGGGTAAAAGAAATTTATCAGCCCTGGCAGCAATTATAATATCGCTAGACACCTGCATATTCACAGCATATGGCAATTGCTGGTTTGATTTCAGGGCTGCATTTTCATCCTGAAATACTTCAGGGTCCCCCTTTAACCTGCTCCAGAGGCAAGGGTTAATCAAATCTATTTGTATGGCATATCTATGTAAGATATCATTGCCAATGTATATTTGATTATGGGGAGTATTTAAAACTAAAAACAGGTGCTTCACTGATTTATTACCTATAGATACAGACAATAAGCACTTAGCTGTGATGTTATAGCTTTTAAACCTGTTATCCAGGCCGTGGATACAGTGGTCTTGGGGAGAAAGATATTTAATCACTTTAGGTTCAGGTTCAGCTATCTGCGCTAATAAGCCTTCGCTTATATAGCTAGCTTCCTGTTTTAAACTCAATTTGGCATATTTTGTTGTACCAATGTCATGCACTTGTATAGGGATAAATAGATCCTCTTTAACTCTCTCAATCCCTGCGAGGTATTGAGCGTGGCCCCCCTTAGGGATTTTATGATCCCCCTTGTGGAGAGATATGATTAATACATCGCCGTCTAAGGAAATATTCGCTATCTTTCCAGGCAAAATTTTAAAGTATTACCATCAGAGCCACTTAAAGGAGTCTGATCATCTATTTGTAAAATAGTGATTTCAGGTACAGAGTTATTCCTGAAATGAATCTCCACAGCATCTGGTTTCTCTTCCACCACGTGACAGTTATGTCGGGGGCGAGATATATCAGATTTCTCATAATTAATAGGCCTTTTCACTTGTGACCAAATTACATTATTTATGCAATCAATTATGGTGCTTAGTCGCTTCAGGAGATCACTACCAATAATTAAACGATCAGTTGGCAGATCCACTATAATGACAGGGTGTCTTATGACCCTGTTCCCCAATTTACATTTTAACCAGGCCGTACCGTAGACTTTTAGAGAATCACCCCTAACACCTATTAGAGAACCATCAAATTCTTTTATTTTAGGTTTGTGGGGTGTTAGCTCATTTAGCTGTGTGTAGTACCTGTGGGATAGAATAGTTGCCTGAGACCCAGTATCAATTAATCCCATGATAGGGTTGGAAACTGAAACTTGCAGCTCAGCTAATACATAATATCTCCCTGCAGTTTCTACCATTTCACACATAAAATTGGCGTGATTGCACACTTGTGGGCTTCGCCACGTTTTACCCGAGTCCGCCATGTTTTCCGATGCAGAAGAAACTTCATACCCACCGGTCCCCTCTATAATAGGGTCGACTGATTTCTTGTGTACTGCATCTGTGGAAATAAGGTTAAGAGAGTGCTGCAAAGGAAAAACATAATTTACGTAAGAACTTACCTGATAAATTCATTTCTTTCATATTGGCAAGAGTCCATGAGCTAGTGACATATGGGATATACAATCCTACCAGGAGGGGCAAAGTTTCCCAAACCTCAAAATGCCTATAAATACACCCCTCACCACACCCACAATTCAGTTTAACGAATAGCCAAGCAGTGGGGTGATAAAGAAAGGAGTAGAAAGCATCAACAAAGGAAATTTGGAAATAATTGTGCTTTATACAAAAAATCATAACCACCATAAAAAGGGTGGGCCTCATGGACTCTTGCCAATATGAAAGAAATGAATTTATCAGGTAAGTTCTTACATAAATTATGTTTTCTTTCATGTAATTGGCAAGAGTCCATGAGCTAGTGACATATTGGGATATCAATACCCAAGAGGTGGAGTCTTCCACTCAAGAGTCACTAGAGAGGGAGGGAATAAAATAAAAACAGCCATATTTCGCTGAAAAAATTAATCCACAACCCAAAAAAATAAGTTTATTTTCATTTTTGAAAGAAAAAAACTTAAATCAAAAAGCAGAAGAATCAAACTGAAACAGCTGCCTGAAGAAATTTTCTACCAAAAACTGCTTCCGAAGAAGCAAATACATCAAAACGGTAGAATTTAGTAAATGTATGCAAAGAGGACCAAGTCGCCGCTTTGCAAATCTGATCAACTGAAGCTTCATTCTTAAAAGCCCACAAAGTGGAGACTGATCTAGTAGAATGAGCTGTAATTCTCTGAGGCGGGGCCTGACCCGACTCCAAATAAGCTTGATAAATCAAAAGTTTCAACCAAGAAGCCTTCTGACCTTTCCTAGGACCAGAAAATAAAACAAATAGACTGGAAGTCTTCCTGAAATCTTTAGTAGCTTCCACATAATATTTCAAAGCTCTTACCACATCCAAAGAATGTAAGGATCTCTCCAAAGAATTCTTAGGATTGGGACATAAGGAAGGGACAACAATTTCTCTACTAATGTTGTTAGAATTCACAACCTTAGGTAAAAATTGAAAAGAAGTCCGCAAAACTGCCTTATCCTGATGAAAAATCAGAAAAGGAGACTCACAAGAAAGAGCAGATAGCTCAGAAACTCTTCTAGCAGAAGAAATAGCCAAAAGGAACAACACTTTCCAAGAAAGTAGTTTAATGTCCAAAGAATGCATAGGCTCAAATGGAGGAGCTTGTAAAGCTTTCAGAACCAAATTAAGACTCCAAGGAGGAGAAATTGATTTAATGACAGGTTTAATATGAACTAAAGCCTGTACAAAACAGTGAATATCAGGAAGTATAGCAATCTTTCTGTGAAATAAAACAGAAAGAGCGGAGATTTGTCCTTTCAAGGAACTTGCAGACAAACCCTTATCCAAACCATCCTGAAGGAACTGTAAAATTCTAGGAATTCTAAAAGAATGCCAGGAGAATTTATGAGAAGAACACCATGAAATGTAAGTCTTCCAAACTCTATAATAAATCTTTCTAGAGACAGATTTACGAGCTTGTAACATAGTATTAATCACTGAGTCAGAGAAACCTCTATTACTTAGAACTAAGCGTTCAATTTCCATACCTTCAAATTTAATGATTTGAGATCCTGATGGAAAAACGGACCTTGAGATAGTAGGTCCGGTCGTAACGGAAATGGCCAAGGCGGGCAACTGGACATCCGAACCAGATCCGCATACCAAAACCTGTGTGGCCATGCTGGAGCCACCAGCAACACAAAAGACTGTTCCATGATGATTTTGGAGATCACTCTTGGAAGGAGAACTAGAGGCGGGAAGATGTAAGCAGGATGATAACACCAAGGAAGTGTCAGCGCATCCACTGCTTCCGCCTGAACATCCCTGGACCTGGACAGGTATCTGGGAAGTTTCTTGTTTAGATGAGAGGCCATGAGATCTATCTCTGGAAGCCCCCACATCTGAACAATCTGAGAAAACACATCTGGATGGAGAGACCACTCCCCTGGATGTAAAGTCTGGCGGCTGAGATAATCCGCCTCCCAATTGTCTACACCTGGGATATACACCACAGAGATTAGACAGGAGCTGGATTCCGCCCAGGCAAGTATCAAGATACTTCTTTCATAGCTTGGGGACTGTGAGTCCCACCCTGATGATTGACATAAGCCACAGTTGTGATGTTGTCTGTCTGAAAACAAATGAACGGTTCTCTCTTTAGCAGAGCCCAGAACTGAAGAGCCCTGAAAATTCTAAAATATTTATTGGTAATCTCGCCTCTTGAGATTTCCAAACCCCTTGTGCTGTCAGAGATCCCCAAACAGCTCCCCAACCTGAAAGACTCGTATCTGTTGAGATCACAGTCCAGGTTGGGCGAACAAAAGAAGCCCCTTGATCCAAACGATGGTGATCTATCCACCATGTCAGAGAGTGTCGTACATTGGGATTCAAGGATATTAATTGTGATATCTTTGTATAATACCTGCACCACTGATTCAGCATACAAAGCTGTAGAGGTCTCATGTGAAAACGAGCAAAGGGGATCGCGTCCGATGCTGCAGTCATGAGACCTAAAACTTCCATGCACATAGCCACTGAAGGGAATGACTGAGACTGAAGGAGCCGGCATGCTGCGACCAATTTTAAACGTCTCTTGTCTGTTAGAGACAGAGTCATGGACACTGAATCTATCTGGAAGCCTAAAAAGGTGACCCTTGTCTGAGGAATCAAGAAACTTTTTGGTAAATTGATCCTCCAACCATGTTTCTGAAGAAACAACACTAGTTGATTCGTGTGAGATTCTGCAGTATGTAAAGACTGAGCTAGTACCAAGATATCGTCCAAATAAGGAAACACCGCAATACCCTGTTCTCTGATTACAGATAGTAGGGCACCCAGAACCTTTGAAAAGATTCTTGGAGCTGTTGCTAGGCCAAATGGAAGAGCAACAAATTGGTAATGCTTGTCTAGAAAAGAGAATCTCAAACTGAAAGTGTTCTGGATGAATCAGAATATGAAGGTATGCATCCTGCAAGTCTATTGTGGACATATAATGTCCTTGCTGAACAAAAGGCAGAATAGTCCTTATAGTCACCATCTTGAAAGTTGGTACTCTTACATAACGATTCAAAATTTTTAGATCCAGAACTGGTCTGAATAAATTTTCTCTCTTTGGTACAATGAATAGGTTTGAATAAAACCCCAAACCTTGTTCCTGAGGAGGAACTGGCATGATTACCCCTAAAGACTCCAGGTCTGAAACACACTTCAGAAAAGCCAGCTTTTACTGGATTTACAGGGATGCGTGAGAGAAAAAATCTTCTCACAGGAGGTCTTACTCTGAATCCTATTCGATACCCTTGAGAGACAATGCTCTGAATCCAATGATTTTGGACAGAATTTATCCAAAAATCCTTGAAAAACCTTAATCTGCCCCCTACCAGCTAAGCTGGCATGAGGGCCGCACCTTCATGCGGATTTAGGGGCTGAATTTGGTTTCCTAAATGGCTTGGATTTATTCCAATTTGAGGAAGGCTTCCAATTGGAAGCAGATTCCTTGGGAGAAGGATTGAGTTTTTGTTCCTTATTCTGACGAAAGGAACGAAAACGGTTAGAAGCCTTAGATTTAACCTTAGTTTTTTTTATCCTGAGGAAATAAAACTCCTTTTCCCCCAGTGATAGTTGAAATAATAGAATCCAACTGAGAACCAAATAAATTATTACCTTGGAAAGAAAGAGATAGTAATCTAGATTTAGATGTCATATCAGCATTCCAAGACTTAAGCCACAAAGCCCTTCTAGCTAAAACAGCTAAAGACATGGATCTAACATCAATTTTGATAATATCAAAAATGGCATCACAAATAAAATGATTAGCATGTTGCAGTAAGCGAACAACGCTAGATATGTCAGAATCCAATTCGTGTTGCGCTAAATTTTCCAACCAGAAAGTTGATGCAGCCGCAACATCAGCCAAAGAAATAGCAGGTCTGAGAAGATGACCTGAATATAAATAGGCCTTCCTTAGATAAGATTCAGGCTTCCTATCTAAAGGATACTTAAAGGAAGTGCTATCTTCCATAGGAATAGTGGTACGTTTAGCAAGAGTAGAAATAGCCCCATCAACTTTGGGGATTTTTTCCCAAAACTCTATAGATTTTGCTGGTAAAGGATACAATTTTTTAAACCTTGAAGAAGGAATAAAAGAAGTACCTGGCTTATTCCATTCCCTAGAAATCATATCAGAAATAGCCTCAGGAATGGGAAAAACCCCTGGGGAAACCACAGGAGGTTTAAAAACAGCATTTAAACGTTTATTAGACTGAACGTCAATAGGACTGGTTACCTCAATATCCAAAGTAATTAACACTTCTTTTAATAAAGAACGCATATACTCTATTTTAAATAAATAAGTAGATTTGTCAGTGTCAATGTCTGAGGAAGGATCTTCTGTTTCAGATAGATCCTCATCAGAAGAGGATGAATTATTATGTTGTTGGTCATTTGAAATTTCATCAGCTAAATGAGAAGTTTTAAAAGACCTTTTTACGTTTATTAGAAGGTGGAAATGCAGACAAAGCCTTCATAATAGAATCAGAAAGAAATTCTTTAAAATTTATAGGTATATCATGCACATTAGAAGTTGAAGGAACTGCAACTGGCAATGTACTATTACTGATGGAAACACTATCTGCATGTAAAAGTTTATCATGACAACTATTACAAATGACATTCGGTGGAATAATTTCTACAATTTTACAACAAATGCACTTCGCTTTGGTAGAACCGATGTCAGGCAGCAATGTTCCAGCAGAAACTTCTGAAGCAGGATCAGATTGGGACATCTTGCACAATGTAAGAGAAAAAACAACATATAAAGCAAAATTATCTATTTCCTTATATGACAGTTTCAGGAATGGGAAAAAATGCAATAGCATAGGCCTCTGAAAGCAAAAAGCAAGAGGCAAACAAACAAGGGGTATTAAAATAATGAAAAAAGACCGGAAATGACACACTTGCATCACTAATGAAGCCGTCGTGTGAAAGGTCTCGGCGTCACGTATGACGCCGGAAATGACGAAGTTGCGTCATAAACGTACTTTTTCGCGCCAAGAATGACGCAATAAAGTTTAGCATTTGACGCACCCACGGGCCTAATACCCGCAATTGCAAGAAGTAGTCAATTGAAAAAAAGACTAAACCCCAGGTAAGAAATAATTTTCTTAAAAATGTTTACATTCCCAAATATGAAACTGACAGTCTGCAGAAGGAAATACATGAACCTGACTCATGGCAAATATAAGTACAATACATATATTTAGAACTTTATATAAATGCATAAAGTGCCAAACCATAGCTGAGAGTGTCAAAAGACACCCATCCACATATAGCAGATAGCCAAACCAGTACTAAATCGGTTATTAGTAAAGGTAATGGTAAATTGAGAGTATATCGTTGATCTGAAAAAGGAGGTAGGAGATAAATCTCTACGACCGATAACAGAGAACCTATGAAATAGACCCCCGTTAGGGAAATCATCATATTCAAATAAGTGATACTCCCTTCACGTCCCTCTGACATTCGCTGTACTCTGAGAGGAATCGGGCTTCAACAATGCTGAGAAGCGCATATCAACGTAGAAATCTTAGCACAAACTTACTTCACCACCTCCATAGGAGGCAAAGTTTGTAAAACTGAATTGTGGGCGTGGTGAGGGGTGTATTTATAGGCATTTTGAGGTTTGGGAAACTTTGCCCCTCCTGGTAGGATTGTATATCCCATATGTCACTAGCTCATGGACTCTTGCCAATTACATGAAAGAAAGATTGGTTAATGTTTTCAGGCCGAGGTTGCTCGTCGTCACAGCTAAATCGTCCGTTTCCGGTCTGTGGGGAGAGAACATGATTAGTACCATTGACATTTATCATTACACTTTGTATATCTCTCCCCTCCCTTTCAGGTGATACTGCAGTATTTATGACTGTGCCTGTGGTCCACTGCTGACCACTGGCTGTACCCCTAAAAAAGTATTGTTCGGTTGCTGAGCCGTAAAAGGTTGACTCATATTAGCGAATTCTTCGCTCAACCGATTTAACTGGGTAAAAAGCATATCTACTTGATCATACAAGTTACCTCTACCCCTGGGCCTATCTCTTGATGCCCCATAATAGTGATTCCTGGACCATTTGGTCCCCTCAGAATCAGGGCCGCTATTTCTATCCTGGCGTGGTTGCCCCTGGGGTTCAGCTTGTTGAGCATTAGTACTTTGGGGAGCATTATATACTTGGGGTGTCTGGTTAGCCTGAGAATATCTTCGCAATCTATTGTATCTACCCTTGCGCGGATACCAATTATTTGGTGAGTATTCTCTTTGTGAGTAATTATTCACCTGATTATGTCCCCCCTTTTGTATATAGTCTCTCTGTGCCTCAGCCCGTGTTGGGGAAGGGGTAGAGTTAAACCTCTGTGGAGATGGCCTGTTTTGACTGGCCACCTCCACGTAGGTTTTCTTTTTAGACTCCAAATTGAGGGGGCTAGGTGACACCCTAGTTTCTGCCCCAATTTTGGGTTTTGATTCCCTTTTAACCCCCTGTTCACCGGACTGCTGAATAGAGTATAACTTCGTACTCTCTTTGATCAGCCACTCCAAGGAACAGTTCTCATCAAAATCTCTAGCTAAATTAATTTTGATGGGTGTGGGCAGTGCTTCAAAATATAAATTTACAAATTCTGAGCATTCAAATATGGGATTATCTTCAGCCATACTGTACACATTTTTCAATACAGAAAAGAACTCTATGGGACTTTGATTTGCACTACATTTTAAACCATATACAGCTATTTTCGCTACAGTTTTAGTGCGATGTTGCCCGAATTCTTTTCTGCACTTTCGTTTTATTTCACTCCAAGAATGAATATTCATATCCTTTAGTGAAGTAAAGAATTTGTGATGTTTACCTTCAAATACCCAGGGCAGAAATTTAATTTTTAATTTCTCACTTGTAACATTCATTATAGCTAATGCGATTTCAAAAGGCCTCTAAGTGATCAATTATAGAGTTTGTTCCCTTGTTGGAGAATATAGGTGTACTGCACCCTTTAGGAAAGTAACTATTTTATGGGAGTCATATACCTTATTAGACTTATTTTGGGATTCTCTAGGAGCCTTATTTTTGGGGTTGGAGTGTTCCCTATTATCACCACGGGGAGACCCCCTACGTATATTATTATTACGTGGGCTATTAGGGTATCTATCTCCACCCTCTGACTCTCTATTAAAGTTTCCCTCCCCCTCATCAGCTGAGTTGCAGCAGCTCCCTAAATTTACGTCAGGTGACTGCCTATTTGGGAAATCTATTTCTGACCCAACAGGGGTCATTTGTCTACCCTCTTCCATATATTTCTGCACTTCGTCCCTGACGCGTTCTCTAAGGGAGTTAGCATTATCTGCATTATTCTCACTGTTAATATAGGGGTTTTCATTATGGCGATACGACCTTTTTAAATCACTTAGTTCTCTCTAGCTTTGCGCAAGCTGTTTCCTTAACTCTTGTACCTGTGCTAGTAAGTCTATGTTATGCTTATCTAAGGTGGTTAGGTTTTTGGCAAACTCATCCATTTTATTTTTGGCTATTTTTAAATTCTCTTCGCATCTGCGTGAGGAGCGAATACTACTCTCTAGGCTCCTGTATTTGCAATTCTTTGTCTATGAGACAAAGCTACATTTCGTCAATAATGCATATCACAAGGGGCCAAGATTTTAGTATTCGTTCGTCTCGCTTTTTGAGAGCCTTGCATTGATTAATCATTAATAATTCTTGGAATAATTCATTGTTTTCATTCCACATATTATTATCAACAGCCCTAATTTCAAGCATATTCATAAAATCATTTAATTCACCCGCAATATTAAGCCTCTCTTTAATGTGGTCTATAATGTCCCTAAGGGGACATTATAGACCACCAATGAGTAAGCGGTATTGTCAGGGGACCATTTTCAACGCTATGTACAGATTCACTTCTGGCTACAGACATTATTATATTGGTTTAGTATTTAGTTAAATTAAAACGCTAATACAATTTTTACCAATAAAAAGAGAGAGAAAAAAAAATTATATTTTTAAAAAAAAAATTAATATCAATTTTTAAATATGAAAAATTAATATTTTTATGAATTTTTAAATATGAAAAATTAATATTTTTATGAATTTTGAAATATGAAAAAAATCATATTTTATGAATCTTGAAATATGAAAAATTAATATTTTTGATTAATTTTGAAATATGAAAAATCAATATTTTTTATTAATTTTTCAAAAATTAATCTTTAATAATATTTCAAAATATCAATATCAATCTCGAAATATGAACATCAATATTTCAATCTTCAAAAAAAATTATATTTTCAAAATATAATTTCGAAATAGAAATTATTATAAAAGAGTGAAAAAAATTCATATTTACTACAAATATATTATATCAATATGATAAATATTAATAATATCTCATGCAAGTGCCTCCATATATTATGTCAGTATATTTATAAGTATCTTAGCAGTACTCTCCAAATAATATGTGAGTATATGGCAGGGTTACAACTTAATATATTTAACAATATTTCTTTAAACAAAACCCACAATCAAATATGCATATGCTAAGACAATAAAATTAATATAAATTTCTGAATTATTTTTATTAGTTAATATCTATGAATACATTGGAATATATTTGTAGGGATCAGAATGTGAATCAATACTATACATGTTTAAAAACTATTAAAATATGCTATGCAGAGTTCATACATGTTTACCTTATTCACAATAGAATTTCATTCAGTTAACACCATGAGATTCCAAGATCTTTAACTGCTAACATCCAAGCAATAGAATTTTAACAATGCTTAGTTAAACAATAGGACAGTATATATACTCTAATTGAAACACTAGAAGTTATATATATATTATTTGTGCCAACAATCAAACTCTGAATTATAACTCTATATTTGCACAGTGAAACAATTTAGCATTAAGGATATATGTTTAACAATACATAGACTATGAATATGAGCTAAAATACAAGCTGCTCTTTAAATTTATTTACTACAGCAATCTTTTAATACATTACCAAGATGAACACCAATTGATATCCAGTATTTCTTAATAGGAACAACCTCACCTCATATAAAAATAAGTGTAATTGCAATTGATAAGAAAAAGTATGGCCCACTTTGCTTATAGTTTGACTGTCTCCCAGGCAACAGTTTTCAGTCAGTTTTGCAAAATCCTTAGCAGCCAGTCTCCTTTACTCATCCTGCCTTCCACTTATATTCTCTAATCATAGGTGAGGAATATGGGTGGCCCTTCAGAAACCTTGTCCCTTCTGATTGGGCAGCCTGGGATATATGGTTGCTAGGGAAAATGCACCTTTGTTAGCAACCAATTTTCCTCTAGCTGTAATTCCTGCATCGCAAACACCGGATTCTGTCCATCGGGGGGCCACATGACAAACAAAACAGATTCATTTAACCATTTCTAAACATTTTACAATATTTCCCATATAATGATTATATTAAACAATACTATAACATTGCATTAATTACTTACAATCCTAATTCCAGGCAGGATAGCACCATGTGAATGTTCTGATTATTTTAATATGAAACATCATGTGTCTTTAACATTATATTATATTAAAGGAATTATACTGCCAATTATTCCAGGTTGATAACATTTAAAATCCTGACATTGCATTCATGCAAATACAGCATGTTTCACATTTCTAACAAATTCTGAATATATAAATTGATGCCTATGACTAATTGTTGCCTGCAACAGAAATAGAAATAAGTGTTAGAAATGATTTAAGCATTCATATGTCTATTTGCAATATTATCAATGTAGTTATTATTCAATACAGCAATTATTTATTTAAATATAATATGTTATCTGAATATATGTACATGTATATATATATACACACATGTATTAATTTCTAGGCTGTCTTTTAACAATGGGTTTATTGCAATTACCATTTAATCTATTACAAAATTATAATCCATCTTCCACATATATATATATTCATTTCTATGCAGTGTTCAAAATTATACAAAATCCAGCAGACCATAGATTGTTATATAGTCATTTAAACTTTCAGGCTGTATAAAGAAAAAAAAATATATTTTTTGAATTTAAGCAGTATATTATAACATGTGTCTCTGCTGGTCAATATTCAATGACACAGCATAAATTAATTTGTATTCCAATGTAAATGGTTAAAGTTCTTACAAAATATGTCACCTGAAATAGACTTATAGGCTCCTCTGTGATGAGTAGGAAGTTTATCACACATTTCCAGGTAGTAAAACATATGGGGCGCGATCCGATATCGATCGCAGTTTGCGGCGCAAGCGAGGGAACCGGCGTCGCCCGCAGTTTCAGCTCGCAACTCGAGCTATCCCATATAAGTCGCCGTCAGATGCTAACGTGCCGCAAGTCTCACAAACCAGCGATGTCCAGAAATCTGCGTAAGTACAAATTTCTGGCGTCGCCAGTGACTTGCGGCACGTTAGAAACTGCCGGCGCCTATAAAACCTGACTAAAGTCTAAATCACCCGCACTGTCTAACACGCCTCCCTAACATAGCCCGACACGTCTAACACGCCTCCCTAACATAGCCCGACACGTCTAACCCTCTATCCGCTATCCCCCCTCACTAGCCTAACAATAAAATATGTATTAACCCCTAAACCGCCGCTCCCAGAGCCCGCCGCTACCTAATAAAGTTATTAACCCCTAAACCGCCGCCAGCTATATTAAATATATAACCCCCTAAAGTGAGCCCCTAACACCGCCGCCATCTACCTTACCTACCCCCTAAAGTGAGCCCCTAACACCGCCGCCATCTACCTTACCTATCCCCTAAAGTGAGCCCCTACCCCGCCGCTATTTTAAAATTATTAACCCCTAATCTAATCCCCCTACCCCGCCGCCATCTATATTAAATTATTTAACCCCTAAAATACTAAACTATCCCTACCACTAAACCTAAGTCTAACCCTACAAATAGCCCTGAAAAGGGCTTTTTGCGTGGCATTGCCCCAAAGTAACAGCTCTTTTGCCAGCCCTTAAAAGGGCTTTTTGCGGGGCATGCCCCAAAGTAACAGCTCTTTTGCCAGCCCTTAAAAGGGCTTTTGGCGGGGCTTTGTCACAAAGTAAACTGCTCTTTTGCATCTAAGCTAAATCCCCCTACACCGCCGCCACCTATAATAAATGTATTACCCCCTAATCTAATCCCCCTACACCGCCGCCACCTATATTAACTATATTAACCCTAATTATATTAGGGTTAATATAGTTATATTATATATATTAACTATATTAACCCTAATTATACTAGGGTTCATATAGTTAATATCGTTATTATAATTATATATATATTAAGTATAATAACCCTATCTAACTCTAACACCCTAACTAAACTCTTATTAAAATAAATCTAATATTAATATTATTAATTAAAATATTCCTATTTAAATCTAAATACTTACCTATAAAATAAACCCTAAGATAGCTACAATATAATTAATAATTACATTGTAGCTATGTTAGGGTTAATATTTATTTTACAGGTAAATTGTTAATTATTTTAACTAGGTATAATAGCTATTAAATAGTAATTAACTATTTAATATCTACCTAGTTAAAATAATTACCCAATTACCTGTAAAATAAATCCTAACCTAAGTTACAAATACACCTACACTATCAATAAATTAAATAAACTACAAACATCTATCTAAAAATACAATTAAATTAACTAAACTAAATTACAAAAAAAAACAAACACTAAATTACAAAAAATAAAAAAAAGATTACAAGATTTTTAAGCTAATTACACCTATTCTAAGCCCCCTAATAAAATAATAAACCCCCAAAATAAAAAAAATTCCCTGCCCTATTCTAAATTAAAATAAGCTCTTTACCTTACCAGCCCTTAAAAGGGCCTTTTGTGGGGCATGCCCCAAAGAAAACAGCTCTTTTGCATACAAATACAATACCCCCCCCCCCCCATTACAACCCACCACCCACATACCCCTATTCTAAAACCACCCAAACCCCCCTTAAAAAAGCCTAACACTACCCCCCTGAAGATCTCCCTACCTTGTCTTCACCACACCGGGCCGAACTCCTGATCCGATCCGGGCGATGTCTTCCTCCAAGCGGCAAAGAAGAATTCTTCCTCCGGCGACGTCTTCCTCCAAGCGGCAGCAAAGTCTTCATTCTTCCGGCGGCATCTTCAATCTTCTTTCTTCGCTCCGCCGCCGCGGAGCATCCATCCCGGCCGACTGCTGAACTTGGAATGAGGTACCTTTAAATGACGTCATCCAAGATGGCGTCCGCCGAATTCCGATTGGCTGATAGGATTCTATCAGCCAATCGGAATTAAGTTAAAAAAATCTGATTGGCTGATTGAATCAGCCAATCAGATTCAAGTTCAATCCGATTGGCTGATCCAATCAGCCAATCAGATTGAGCTCGCATTCTATTGGCTGTTCAGATCAGCCAATAGAATGCGAGCTCAATCTGATTGGCTGATTGGATCAGCCAATCGGATTGAACTTGAATCTGATTGGCTGATTCAATCAGCCAATCAGATTTTTTAAACTTAATTCCGATTGGCTGATAGAATCCTATCAGCCAATCGGAATTCGGCGGACGCCATCTTGGATGACGTCATTTAAAGGTACCTCATTCCAAGTTCAGCAGTCGGCCGGGATGGATGCTCCGCGGCGGCGGAGCGAAGAAAGAAGATTGAAGATGCCGCCGGAAGAATGAAGACTTTGCTGCCGCTTGGAGGAAGACGTCGCCGGAGGAAGAATTCTTCTTTGCCGCTTGGAGGATGACATCGCCGGAGGAAGAATTCTTCTTTGCCGCTTGGAGGAAGACATCGCCCGGATCGGATCAGGAGTTCGGCCCGGTGTGGTGAAGACAAGGTAGGGAGATCTTCAGGGGGGTAGTGTTAGGCTTTTTTAAGGGGGGTTTGGGTGGTTTTAGAATAGGGGTATGTGGGTGGTGGGTTGTAATGGGGGGGGGGGTATTGTATTTGTATGCAAAAGAGCTGTTTTCTTTGGGGCATGCCCCACAAAAGGCCCTTTTAAGGGCTGGTAAGGTAAAGAGCTTATTTTAATTTAGAATAGGGCAGGGAATTTTTTTTATTTTGGGGGTTTATTATTTTATTAGGGGGCTTAGAATAGGTGTAATTATCTTAAATATCTTGTAATCTTTTTTTTATTTTTTGTAATTTAGTGTTTGTTTTTTTTTGTAATTTAGTTTAGTTAATTTAATTGTATTTTTAGATAGATGTTTGTAGTTTATTTAATTTATTGATAGTGTAGGTGTATTTGTAACTTAGGTTAGGATTTATTTTACAGGTAATTGGGTAATTATTTTAACTAGGTAGATATTAAATAGTTAATAACTATTTAATATCTATTATACCTAGTTAAAATAATTAACAATTTACCTGTAAAATAAATATTAACCCTAACATAGCTACAATGTAATTATTAATTATATTGTAGCTATCTTAGGGTTTATTTTATAGGTAAGTATTTAGATTTAAATAGGAATATTTTAGTTTATAAATGAATTAGATTAATTTAATATAAATTTAGTTAGGGTTAGATAGAGTTAATATAGTTAATATAAATACTATAGTAACTATATTAACTATATTAACCCTAATATAATTAGGGTTAATATAGTTAATATATATAATGTAATACCTATATTAACTATAATATACTTAGGGTTAATATAGATAATATAGCTGGCGGCGGGGTAGGTAGATTAAATTAGGGGTTAATCATTTTAATAGAGATGGCGGCGGTGTAAGGGGCTTACATTAGGGGTTAATAATTTTTATATAGGTGGCGGCGGTGTAAGGGGTCAGATTAGGGGATAGATAAGGTAGATGGCGGCGGTTTTAGAGGCTCACAGTAGGGGGTTAGTTTATGTAGATGGCGGCGGGGTCCGGGAGCGGCGGTTTAGGGGGTAATAACTTTATTAGGGATTTCTGGGGGGGGGGGGGGGGATCGCGGTTGACAGGGAGATAGACATTGCGCATGCGTCAGGTGTTAGGTTTATTTTAGCAGATCGCGGTTGACAGGGAGATAGACATTGCGCATGCGTTAGGTGTTAGGTTTATTTTCTAGTTAGTTTAGGGAGTTACGGGGCTCCAATAGTCAGCGTAAGGCTTCTTACGGCTGCTTTTTGTGGCGAGGTGAAAATGGAGTAAGTTTTCTCCATTTTCGCCACGTAAGTCCTTACGCTGCATATTGGATACCAAACTGCGCGGGTTTGGTATACCTGCCTATGGCCCAAAAAACTGCGGGCGACGGCAGAAATATACGGGCGTAACTTCTAGGTTACGCCGTATATGTGATACCAAATCCGCGCAAATATTGGCGTCGCCGGCATTTGCGGGCGACGATTTATATCGGATCGACCCCATGGTCTCTTGAAATTGCTTAATGGTCTTATACTATCTCAAACCATAAAACTCTGTATATAGTTAAATAAACATGGTCATTTTACAAGCATGTGCCAATTACCAGTTCCTTTTTAAACAAATTGCTTTTCCTTCAAGTTTTTCACCTCCAGCTAGGGAGCAAATGTTGCATTTTAAAGTCTCTGGAGACATCCTGTCTGTATTTAAGTCTTGAGATGTGTATTCAAATCATGTGGGCTTTTGAGTTAAATCCTGACATCTGAATTGCAATCCCATTTTAATAATACCTGATAAAAATATGGTTTCATACATAAACACATTCCCCTGTCCTATTTACATATATATATATATATATATATATATATATATATATATATATATATATATATATATATATATATATATCATTTACCTGTACCCTGACAGAGATCCCTCTCTACATATCTCAAAACAGAATGCACATGTCATGGTTGATTATATATTTCCTACCAGTTCTATGTTAAATTTTGCATATATTGTGTATTATTATTGTTTCTGTATTTTATTGTACCCTATTGTATCAATTGCAATGTTTTGTGGACCCAGGACATACTTGAAAACGAGAGAAATCTCAATGTATCCTTCCTGGTAAAATATTTTGTAAATAAATAAATAAATATCTGGTGCCGCTGGGCAGAACAATTCACGTTACTTGTTACCAGGTATGTGCCCTCTCTCTTGCACATGGTTCTTCAAACTTTTCTTCCCAAGACCCAGTGGAAAAATACCACATAACTTCTCAACCCTATTTTATAAACAAGATATCTGAAAGTTTTGGCAAAATAACTGAAATGTGTATGTACTTTATACCTTATTGTAGTCAAACTTAAAAGTGTTGTAAAATGTAATACACACACACTGTCATACAACACACACAAGACACACATACTCTCATACAACACCCACACACTGTCATACAACACACAAGACCCACACACTGTCATACAACACCCACACACTGTCATACAACACTCACACACTGTCATACAACACACAAGAGGGACACTCTCATACAACACCCACACACTGTCATACAACACACACACACTGTCATACAACACACTCATACAGCCAACACACACACCGTCATACAATACACACACACCACACAGACTCTACTACAACACACACACATACCACTCACACTGTCATACAACACACATACACACACACACTCACTCATACAAACACACCACACTGTCATACAACAAACACACACTGTCACACAACACACTTATACAGCACACACACACACCATACAAACTGTCATACAACACACTTATACAGCACACACACTGTCATACAACACACACACTGTCACACAACACACTCATACAGCACACACACTGTCATACAACAAACACACACTGTCACACAACACACTTATACAGCACACACACACCATACAAACTGTCATACAACACACTTATACAGCACACATACTGTCATACAACACACACACACACTGTCACACAACACACTCATACAGCACACACACACTGCCATACAACACACACACAGTGACACAGCACACACACACACACCACACAGACTCTCATATAACAAACACACTCTACTACAACACACACTGTCATACAACACTCATACAAACACACCACACTGTCATACAACAAACACACACTGTCACACAACACACTTATACAGCACACACACACACCATACAAACTGTCATACAACACACTTATACAGCACACACACTGTCATACAACACACACACACTGTCACACAACACACTCATACAGCACACACACACTGCCATACAACACACACACACTGTGACACAACACACTGTCGCACAACAGTCATACAGCACACACACTATCATACAACACACACACACCACACAGACTCTCATATAACAAACACACTCTACTACAACACACACTGTCATACAACAAACAACACACACCACACACTGTCATACAGCACACACACACCACACAGACTCTCATATAACACACACACACTGTCATACAACACTATCATACAACACACACACCACACTGTCATACAACACACACACTCATACACCATACTCATACAACACACTTATACAGCACACACACTGTCATACAACACACACACAGTCACACAACACACTTATACAGCACACACACACTCATACAACACACAAACCACACTGTCACACAACACACTTATACAGCACACACACACACACTGTCACACAACACTCTTATACAGCACACACACCACACACTGTCATACAACACACACACCACACAAACTGATACAACACACACACACACCACAGAAACTGATATAACACACACACACCACACTGTCAGAAAACACACTCATACACACACACACACACTGTAATACAACACACTCATACACACACACCACACAAACTGATACAACACACACACACTCTACTACAACACACACACATACCACAAACACTCTCCTTCAACACAAACACAGGTCATGACCCAATAAACAGTTGCAACCCAGTAATGGGTCCCGACCTGTGATGTGAAAACCCTGCTCTAGCAGGTTTCATGTGACCATAGCATGCGTCAGTTGCACACAGTGACAGGTGGGTCCTGTCACAGCTTTGCCCTAGGCCCAGGAAGACCTATTTCAGCAGTGCCCCTCCTAAAGTACCAGTTTCTAATAATTAAACTTTGCAAACAAAACATAATCATATAGCAGGTTCTTGTAGGGAATTATGCTGTATAATTTCTGCTCACTGGTGGTCCAATAATACCTATGACCAACTGCTCACATGTGCTGGGCTAGGTTAGGGTTATACTAGAGGAAGCTTGTTACAGAATGAAGTTATTGAATCGTGATAAAGGGTCGGATTATCTGTTCTGCTTTGTTTGTTTAAATTCACTCACTCCAATCTGAGAGCGCTACCCAGGTCACGTGATGTGCACCAGTTTATACTGAGAAATACGCAGGTCATGTGATGTGCACCATTTTATACTGAGAGCGCTGCCTAGGTCATTTGATGTGCATCAGTTTATACTGAGAGCGCTGCCTAGGTCACGTGATGTGCACCAGTTTATACTAAGAAATACCCAGGTCATGTGATGTGCACCACTTTATACTGAGACCGCTGCCTAGGTCATGTGATGTGCACCAGTTTATACTGAGAGAGGTACCCAGGTCATGTGATGTGCATCAGTTTATACTGAGAGGGACACCCAGGTCACGTGATGTGCACCAGTTTATACTGAGAGAGATACCCAGGTCATGTGATGTGCACCAGTTTATACTGAGATACCCAGGTCATGTGATGTGCACCAGTTTATACTGAGATACCCAGGTCATGTGATGTGCATCAGTTTATACTGAGAGGGACACCCAGGTCACGTGATGTGCACCAGTTTATACTGAGAGAGATACCCAGGTCATGTGATGTGCACCAGTTTATACTGAGAGAGATACCCAGGTCATGTGATGTGCACCAGTTTATACTGAGAGAGATGCACCCAGGTCACGTGATGTGCACCAGTTTATACTGAGAGAGATACACCCAGGTCACGTGATGTGCACCAGTTTATACTGAGAGAGCAGCCTAGGTCACGTGATGTGCACCAGTTTATACTGAGAGGGACACCCAGGTCATGTGATGTGCACCAGTTTATACTGAGAGAGATACCCAGGTCATGTGATGTGCACCAGTTTATACTGAGAGAGATGCACCCAGGTCACGTGATGTGCACCAGTTTATACTGAGAGAGATACCCAGGTCATGTGATGTGCACCAGTTTATACTGAGAGAGATACCCAGGTCATGTGATGTGCACCAGTTTATACTGAGAGAGCAGCCTAGGTCACGTGATGTGCACCAGTTTATACTGAGAGAGATACCCAGGTCATGTGATGTGCACCAGTTTATACTGAGAGAGCTACACCCAGGTCATGTGATGTGCACCAGTTTATACTGAGAGAGATACACCCAGGTCATGTGATGTGCACCAGTTTATACTGAGAGGGACACCCAGGTCATGTGATGTGCACCAGTTTATACTGAGAGAGATACCCAGGTCATGTGATGTGCACCAGTTTATACTGAGAGAGCTACACCCAGGTCATGTGATGTGCACCACTTTATACTGAGACCGCTGCCTAGGTCATGTGATGTGCATCAGTTTATACTGAGAGGGACACCCAGGTCACGTGATGTGCACCAGTTTATACTGAGAGAGCAGCCTAGGTCACGTGATGTGCACCAGTTTATACTGAGAGAGATACACCCAGGTCATGTGATGTGCACCACTTTATACTGAGACCGCTGCCTAGGTCATGTGATGTGCATCAGTTTATACTGAGAGGGACACCCAGGTCACGTGATGTGCACCAGTTTATACTGAGAGAGATGCACCCAGGTCACGTGATGTGCACCAGTTTATACTGAGAGAGATGCACCCAGGTCACGTGATGTGCACCAGTTTATACTGAGATACCCAGGTCATGTGATGTGCACCAGTTTATACTGAGAGAGATGCACCCAGGTCACGTGATGTGCACCAGTTTATACTGAGAGAGATGCACCCAGGTCACGTGATGTGCACCAGTTTATACTGAGAGATACCCAGGTCATGTGATGTGCACCAGTTTATACTGAGAGAGGTACCCAGGTCATGTGATGTGCACCAGTTTATACTGAGAGAGCAGCCTAGGTCACGTGATGTGCACCAGTTTATACTGAGAGAGATACCCAGGTCATGTGATGTGCACCAGTTTATACTGAGAGAGATACCCAGGTCATGTGATGTGCACCAGTTTATACTGAGAGAGATACCCAGGTCATGTGATGTGCACCAGTTTATACTGAGATACCCAGGTCACGTGATGTGCACCAGTTTATACTGAGAGGGACACCCAGGTCACGTGATGTGCACCAGTTTATACTGAGAGAGATACCCAGGTCATGTGATGTGCACCAGTTTATACTGAGAGAGATACCCAGGTCACGTGATGTGCACCAGTTTATATTGAGAGATACCCAGGTCATGTGATGTGCACCAGTTTATACTGAGAGAGATACCCAGGTCATGTGATGTGCACCAGTTTATACTGAAAGGGATACCCAGGTCATGTAATGTGCACCAGTTTATACTGAGATACCCAAGTCACGTGATGTGCACCAGTTTATATTGAGAGAGATACCCAGGTCATGTGATGTGCACCAGTTTATACTGAGAAATACCCAGGTCATGTGATGTGCACCAGTTTATACTGAAAGGGATACCCAGGTCATGTGATGTGCACCAGTTTATACTGAGAAATACCCAGGTCATGTGATGTGCACCAGTTTATACTGAAAGGGATACCCAGGTCATGTGATGTGCACCAGTTTATACTGAGAGAGATACCCAGGTCATGTGATGTGCACCCGTTTATACTGAGAGAGGTACCCAGGTCATGTGATGTGCACCAGTTTATACTGAGAGTGCAGCCTAGGTCACGTGATGTGCACCAGTTTATACTGAGAGCACAGCCTAGGTCACGTGATGTGCACCAGTTTATACTGAGAGAGATACCCAGGTCACGTGATGTGCACCAGTTTATACTGAGAGAGATACACCCAGGTCACGTGATGTGCACCAGTTTATACTGAGAGAGATACACCCAGGTCACGTGATGTGCACCAGTTTATACTGAGAGGGACACCCAGGTCACGTGATGTGCACCAGTTTATACTGAGAGAGCAGCCTAGGTCACGTGATGTGCACCAGTTTATACTGAGAGAGATGCACCCAGGTCACGTGATGTGCACCAGTTTATACTGAGAGAGATGCACCCAGGTCACGTGATGTGCACCAGTTTATACTGAGAGAGATACACCCAGGTCACGTGATGTGCACCATTTTTTACTGAGATACCCAAGTCACGTGATGTGCACCAGTTTATATTGAGAGAGATACCCAGGTCATGTGATGTGCACCAGTTTATATTGAGAGAGATACCCAGGTCATGTGATGTGCACCAGTTTATACTGAAAGGGATACCCAGGTCATGTGATGTGCACCAGTTTATACTGAGAGAGATACACCCAGGTCACGTGATGTGCACCAGTTTATATTGAGAGAGATACCCAGGTCATGTGATGTGCACCAGTTTATATTGAGAGAGATACCCAGGTCATGTGATGTGCACCAGTTTATACTGAAAGGGATACCCAGGTCATGTGATGTGCACCAGTTTATACTGAGAGAGATACACCCAGGTCACGTGATGTGCACCAGTTTATACTGAGAGGGACACCCAGGTCATGTGATGTGCACCAGTTTATACTGAGAAATACCCAGGTCATGTGATGTGCACCAGTTTATACTGAAAGAGATACCCAGGTCACGTGATGTGCACCAGTTTATACTGAGATACCCAGGTCATGGGATGTGCACCAGTTTATACTGAAAGAGATACCCAGGTCACGTGATGTGCACCAGTTTATACTGAGATACCCAGGTCATGGGATGTGCACCAGTTTATACTAAAAAGAGATGCACCCAGGTCACGGGATGTGCACCAGTTTATACTGAGAGAGATACACCCAGGTCACGTGATGTGCACCAGTTTATACTGAGATACCCAAGTCACGTGATGTGCACCAGTTTATACTAAGAGAGATACCCAGGTCATGTGATGTGCACCAGTTTATACTGAGATACCCAAGTCACGTTATGTGCACCAGTTTATATTGAGAGAGATACCCAGGTCATGTGATGTGCACCAGTTTATACTGAAAGGGATACCCAGGTCATGTGATGTGCACCAGTTTATACTGAGAAATACCCAGGTCATGTGATGTGCACTAGTTTATACTGAGAGAGCTACCCAGGTCATGTGATGTGCACCAGTTTATACTGAGAGAGATACCCAGGTCATGTGATGTGCACCAGTTTATACTGAGAGAGATGCACCCAGGTCACGTGATGTGCACCAGTTTATACTGAGAGAGATACACCCAGGTCATGTGATGTGCACCACTTTATACTGAGACCGCTGCCTAGGTCATGTGATGTGCATCAGTTTATACTGAGAGGGACACCCAGGTCACGCTATGTGCACCAGTTTATACTGAGAGAGATGCACCCAGGTCACGTGATGTGCACCAGTTTATACTGAGAGAGATACACCCAGGTCACGTGATGTGCACCAGTTTATACTGAGAGGGACACCCAGGTCACGTGATGTGCACCAGTTTATACTGAGAGAGATACCCAGGTCATGTGATGTGCACCAGTTTATACTGAGAGAGATACCCAGGTCACGTGATGTGCACCAGTTTATATTGAGAGATACCCAGGTCATGTGATGTGCACCAGTTTATACTGAGAGAGATACCCAGGTCATGTGATGTGCACCAGTTTATACTGAAAGGGATACCCAGGTCATGTGATGTGCACCAGTTTATACTGAGATACCCAAGTCACGTGATGTGCACCAGTTTATATTGAGAGAGATACCCAGGTCATGTGATGTGCACCAGTTTATACTGAAAGGGATACCCAGGTCATGTGATGTGCACCAGTTTATACTGAGAAATACCCAGGTCATGTGATGTGCACCAGTTTATACTGAGAAATACCCAGGTCATGTGATGTGCACCAGTTTATACTGAAAGGGATACCCAGGTCATGTGATGTGCACCAGTTTATACTGAGAGAGATACCCAGGTCATGTGATGTGCACCCGTTTATACTGAGAGAGGTACCCAGGTCATGTGATGTGCACCAGTTTATACTGAGAGTGCAGCCTAGGTCACGTGATGTGCACCAGTTTATACTGAGAGCACAGCCTAGGTCACGTGATGTGCACCAGTTTATACTGAGAGAGATACACCCAGGTCACGTGATGTGCACCAGTTTATACTGAGAGAGATACACCCAGGTCACGTGATGTGCACCAGTTTATACTGAGAGAGATACACCCAGGTCACGTGATGTGCACCAGTTTATACTGAGATACCCAGGTCATGTGATGTGCACCAGTTTATACTGAGAGAGATACCCAGGTCACGTGATGTGCACCAGTTTATACTGAGATACACCCAGGTCACGTGATGTGCACCAGTTTATACTGAGAGGGACACCCAGGTCATGTGATGTGCACCAGTTTATACTGAGAGAGCAGCCTAGGTCACGTGATGTGCACCAGTTTATACTGAGATACCAAGGTCATGTGATGTGCACCAGTTTATACTGAGAGAGATGCACCCAGGTCACGTGATGTGCACCAGTTTATACTGAGAGAGATACACCCAGGTCACGTGATGTGCACCATTTTTTTACTGAGATACCCAAGTCACGTGATGTGCACCAGTTTATATTGAGAGAGATACCCAGGTCACGTGATGTGCACTAGTTTATATTGAGAGAGATACCCAGGTCATGTGATGTGCACCAGTTTATACTGAAAGGGATACCCAGGTCATGTGATGTGCACCAGTTTATACTGAGAGAGATACACCCAGGTCACGTGATGTGCACCAGTTTATACTGAGAAATACCCAGGTCATGTGATGTGCACCAGTTTATATTGAGAGAGATACCCAGGTCATGTGATGTGCACCAGTTTATACTGAAAGAGATACCCAGGTCACGTGATGTGCACCAGTTTATACTGAGAGGGACACCCAGGTCACGTGATGTGCACCAGTTTATACTGAGATACCCAGGTCATGGGATGTGCACCAGTTTATACTGAGAGAGATGCACCCAGGTCACGGGATGTGCACCAGTTTATACTGAGAGAGATACACCCAGGTCACGTGATGTGCACCAGTTTATACTGAGATACCCAAGTCACGTGATGTGCACCAGTTTATACTAAGAGAGATACCCAGGTCATATGATGTGCACCAGTTTATACTGAGATACCCAAGTCACGTTATGTGCACCAGTTTATATTGAGAGAGATACCCAGGTCATGTGATGTGCACCAGTTTATACTGAAAGGGATACCCAGGTCATGTGATGTGCACCAATTTATACTGAGAAATACCCAGGTCATGTGATGTGCACTAGTTTATACTGAGAGCGCTACCCAGGTCATGTGATGTGCACTAGTTTATACTGAAAGGGAAACCCAGGTCATGTGATGTGCACCAGTTTATACTGAAAGGGATACCCAGGTCATGTGATGTGCACCAGTTTATACTGAGATACCAAGGTCACGTGATGTGCACCAGTTTATACTGAGAGAGATACACCCAGGTCACGTGATGTGCACCAGTTTATACTGAGAGGGACACCCAGGTCATGTGCTGTGCACCAGTTTATACTGAGAGAGCAGCCTAGGTCACGTGATGTGCACCAGTTTATACTGAGAGAGGTACCCAGGTCATGTGATGTGCACCAGTTTATACTGAAAGGGATACCCAGGTCATGTGATGTGCACCAGTTTATTCTGAGAGCGCAGCCTAGGTCACCAGTTTATACTGAGACACACCCAGGTCACGTGATGTGCACCAGTTTATACTGAGAGAGCTACCCAGGTCACGTGATGTGCACCAGTTTATACTGAGAGCGCTACCCAGGTCACGTGATGTGCACCAGTTTATACTGAAAGGGATACCCAGGTCATGTGATGTGCACCAGTTTATACTGAGATACCCAGGTCACGTGATGTGCACCAGTTTATACTGAGAGAGATACACCCAGGTCATGTGATGTGCACCAGTTTATACTGAGAGAGATACCCAGGTCATTTGATGTGCACCAGTTTATACTGAGAGTGCAGCCTAGGTCACGTGATGTGCACCAGTTTATACTGAGATACCCAGGTCATGTGATGTGCACCAGTTTATACTGAGAGAGATACCCAGGTCATGTGATGTGCACCAGTTTATACTGAAAGGGATACCCAGGTCATGTGATGTGCACCAGTTTATACTGAGATACCCAGGTCATGTGATGTGCACCAGTTTATACTGAGAGCGCAGCCTAGGTCACGTGATGTGCACCAGTTTATACTGAGAGCACAGCCTAGGTCACGTGATGTGCACCAGTTTATACTGAGATACACCCAGGTCACGTGATGTGCACCAGTTTATACTGAGAAATACCCAGGTCAGGTGATGTGCACCAGTTTATACTGAGAGAGATACACCCAGGTCACGTGATGTGCACCAGTTTATACTGAGAGAGATACACTCAGGTCACGTGATGTGCACCAGTTTATACTGAGAGGGACACCCAGGTCACGTGATGTGCACCAGTTTATACTGAGAGGGACACCCAGGTCATGTGATGTGCACCAGTTTATACTGAGAGAGCAGCCTAGGTCACGTGATGTGCACCAGTTTATACTGAGAGAGGTACCCAGGTTATGTGATGTGCACCAGTTTATACTGAAAGGGATACCCAGGTCATGTGATGTGCACCAGTTTATTCTGAGAGCGCAGCCTAGGTCACCAGTTTATACTGAGACACACCCAGGTCACGTGATGTGCACCAGTTTATACTGAGAGCGCTACCCAGGTCACGTGATGTGCACCAGTTTATACTGAGAGCGCTACCCAGGTCACGTGATGTGCACCAGTTTATACTGAGAGCGCTACCCAGATCACGTGATGTGCACCAGTTTATACTGAGAGGGATACCCAGGTCACGTGATGTGCACCAGTTTATACTGAGAGGGATACCCAGGTCACGTGATGTGCACCAGTTTATACTGAGAGAGGTACACCCAGGTCACGTGATGTGCACCAGTTTATACTGAGAGAGGTACACCCAGGTCACGTGATGTGCACCAGTTTATACTGAGAGAGGTACCCAGGTCATGTGATGTGCACCAGTTTATACTGAAAGGGATACCCAGGTCATGTGATGTGCACCAGTTTATTCTGAGAGCGCAGCCTAGGTCACCAGTTTATACTGAGACACACCCAGGTCACATGATGTGCACCAGTTTATACTGAGAGAGATACACACAGGTCACGTGATGTGCACCAGTTTATACTGAGAGAGGTACACCCAGGTCATGTGATGTGCACCAGTTTATACTGAGCGCGCAGCCTAGGTCACGTGATGTGCACCCGTTTATACTGAGCGATACCCAGGTCATGTGATGTGCACCCGTTTATACTGAGAGAAACACCCAGGTCACGTGATGTGCACCCGTTTATACTGAGATACCCAGGTCACGTGATGTGCACCAGTTTATACTGAGAGATACACCTAGGTCACGTGATGTGCACCAGTTTATACTGAGAGAAACACCCAGGTCATGTGATGTGCACCAGTTTATACTGAGATACCCAGGTCACGTGATGTGCACCAGTTTATACTGAGAGATACACCTAGGTCACGTGATGTGCACCATTTTATACTGAGAGGGATACACCCAGGTCATGTGATGTGCACCAGTTTATACTGAGAGATACACCTAGGTCACGTGATGTGCACCATTTTATACTGAGATACCAAAGTCATATGATGTGCACCAGTGTATTCCACTGGTATTCAAGAATGTCCTCCCAAACCAACCAGATTTTCAGGATTACCTTGGATGAGAGCAGGTAAAATAACAATGTTTACTAATCAGCTGCTATTTCACTTGGGCTCTAGTTCAGATGATGTGCACACAGAACTACTGAGAGAAACTCACGAGTTCCAGCACCCAGGCAGCAAAGCTGACCTTAAGTCAGCATGGGACCCCATCCCATAGAATGCCAAATTATCAACAGCAACTCCCAACCAAGAAAGTCCAGATCCCAGAAGACAACCAACACCAGCAGCAATGCAACCAATGGAGGTGTTTCACAATCTTTTTCTAACACTATAGACCGAGAAATCAATTAAGCTGTTACTGAGGATACTGAAAGTGTCGCGCCTCAGCAACTGGCACTTACCGACTGATTAAAATATGACAATTGGCGCCTTAGCGACTGGTTCTTACTGACGGATTATTGTGACATCAGATTTCAATCACTTACAAATGTCTTCCAGAATTCTCCTCCCTTTCCCCACAGTCATGTCACCTATATAAGAAACTGGGCATCAAGTCTCCACAGTGAGATTTTCCACATCTTAGGGTTAATGGCCGTTGTTATTTTCCTGCAGGATTTATTCTTGCTAATAAAAGAAACGTTCTCCACCACACACTCATTTAAGGCCATATTCCCCCATACCGATCATGCCTGATCTATACCAAACAGCACACTCACATACCTAAGTAACCATCCTAAATCTATTATTATTATCGGTTATTTGTAGAGCGCCAACAGATTCCGCAGCGCTATAAACAAAGGGGCAGTACAACAAAACAATTATAGGGTAGAGGGCCCTGCCAAGAGTTGCACAGTTGTAGTCAGCTCTTAAGAAGGTGATCTACAAACAGCTGGACTTTTAGGCTTACATGCTAAGAGGGTTCAGGGGATTGCAGTGGAGGAGAGGAACTGGTATTAGGAAATGTTAGCGTAGGTTGTATGCGTCCCTGAACAGTAGAGTCTTTAAGGAGCACTTGAAGCTTTTAAAACTAGAAGAGAGTCTTGTGGAGCGAGGCAGAGAGTTCCACAAGATGGGAGCCAGTCTGGAGAAGTCCTGTAAACGGGAGTGTGATGAGGTGACAAGAGAGGAGGAGAGTAGGAGGTCATGAGCAGAGCGAAGGGGACGGGAGGGAGAGTATCTGGAGACAAGGTCTGAGATGTAGGGGGGAGCAGTGCAGTTGAGGGCTTTGTATGTAAGAGTGAGAGTTTTGTGTTTGATCCTAGAGGAAGCCAGTGAAGGGAATCTCTGGTTATCTTTCATTTGCACACACTACAAACTTATTACATAAAATAAAATCTGTGATACTATGGCTCTTATAAGGCGCTTGGCTAAAGAAATTACTCCAAATTCCAGTTCTCCCCAGAAGCGCTTACATAATCTGATAAAGCTGGGTCCCATTTAAAAGGATATAAAAAGCATAATTTCTTATATATTTAACCTATACAAAAATAATTTAACTCACAGCATTGCACTACTGGAAGCTAAACATATCTAGTCAGCCAATAACAAGGGGCATGTTAGTAATGGATATGCACATATGCTTAACAACTGTTAAGTTAGCTAGAAATTTATTATAGCCCCTGTACCCCATGTCATCTGATCCTATTCCTGTTACTCATGTAAAAAAACCTCTGTAATGTTCTCCTATTTCTAATAATCTAGTAAATGCAGAGGCCAGAAATGCTTAAAAGTTTACACACACACACACACACACACACACACACACACACACACACACACACACACACACACACACACACACACACACACACACACACACACACACACACACACTATATAGCCAAAAGAATGTAGACACCCCTACTAATTGTGATTTAGATACACCCGTTACCAAACCTTGGCACGAAAAACAAATTATGCTTACCAGATAATTTCCTTTCCATCTGTATGAGTAGAGTCCACGGCTTCATTCCTTACTTGTGGGAATAAGAACCTGGCCACCAGGAGACAAAGACAACCCAGCCAAAGGCTCAAATACCTCCCCCACTTCTCTCATCCCCCAGTCATTCTGCCGAGGGAACAAGGAACAGTAGGAGAAATATCAGGGTATAAATGGTGCCAGAAGAAAAATAAATTTTGGTCAACGGACTCTCCTCATACAGATGGAAAGGAAATTATCTGGTAAGCATAATTTATGTTTTCCATCTTTACTTGTGGGAAACATATACCCAAGCTCTAGAGGACACTGAATGAAAACGAGAGGCGGACCCTATTCTGAGGGAACCACAGCCTGCAAAAAACCTTTCTCCCAAAAGCAGCATCAGCCGAAGCAAAAACGTCACATTTGTAAAACGGTGGAAAAAAAGTATGCAAGGAGGACCAGGTAGCCACCCTACAAATCTGCTCCATAGAGGCCTCATTCTTGAAGGCCCAAGAAGAAGCCACAGCTCTAGTGGAATGAGCCGTAATCCTCTGAGGAGGCTTATGTCCCGCTGTCTCATAGGCCAAGCGAATCAAGCTTCTCAAACAAAAAGATAGGGAAGGGGAAAAGATGCTTTCTGCGCTACCCAGAATAGACAACAAACCATGCCGAAGTCTGTCTAAACTCCTTCGTAGCCTGCAGATAGAATTTCAAAGTCCGAACCACATCCGAAGGAACGATTACTTCATAATTTGAAGGAGGATTAGGACACAAGGAAGTAACCACAATCTCCTTATTGATGTTGCGATCAGACACAACCTTAGGGAGAAAACCCAACCCAGTGTGAAGAACAACCTTATCAGCATGAAAAACTAGGTAAGGAGGCTCACATAGCAAGGCTGCCATCTCAGAGACTCTGCGTGCCGAAGCAATAGCCAGTAGAAAAAGAACCTTCCAAGACAGTAACTTAAAGGGGAGTCAACACCAGAATTTTTGTTGTTTTAAAAAGATAGATAATCCTTTAATGACCAATTCCCCAGTTTTGTATAACCAACACAGTTATAATTATACACGTTTTACCTCTGTAATTATGTTGTATCTAAGCCTCAGCAGACTGCCCCCTTATTTCAGTTCTTTTGACAGACTTGCATTTTAGCCAATCAGAGATGACTCCATAGTAAATTCACATGCATGAGCTCAATGTTATCTATATGAAACACATGAACTAATGCCCTCTAGTTGGGGGGAAAAAAATCACTATCAAAATGCAATTAGATTAGAGGCGGCCTTCAAGGTCTAAGAAATTAAAGCTAAACCTAGGAGGTTCATATGCTAAACTAAGAATACCTAGAGAACAAAGCAAAATTGGTGATAAAAATAATTTGGAAAGTGGTTTAAAATTACATTCCCTATTTGAATCATTAGTTTTTTTTTTGGACTTGACTGTCCCTTAAAGGTTTTGCAGAGGGCTCCGTTTGAGCCCATGCATTCGGTTGACATTAAGAACCAAATTTAAACTCCAAGGAGGAGCGGAATGTTTAAACACAGGCCTGATTCTGGACAGAGCTTGAACAACAAAAAAACTTTATATCAGGAAACTCAGCAAGCCTCTTGTGTAATAAAACAGAGCCAAAATCTGTCCTTTTAAAGAACTAGCAGCAAGTCCCTTCTCCAAACGGTCTTGGAAAAAGGCAAGAATCCAGGATACCTTTACCTTATGCCAAGGGAATCCACGTTCTTCACACCAGAGTAAGTAGGTCCTCCACACCTTATGATAGATGCGATGGGTGACCGGCTTTCTAACTTAAATGAGTATCAATCACTCTCTCAGAAAACCCTCTCTTGGCTAGAACTAAGCGTTTAATCTCCACGCTGTCAGCCTCAGAGAATCTAGATTTTGATGAACAAAGGGATCCTGTTCCAGCAGATCTCTGCGACAAGGTAACCTCCATGGAGGAGATGACATCCCCAACAGGTCCGCAAACCACATCCTTCGCGGCCACGATGGAGCAATTAGAATAGTCGAAGCTTGCTCCTGCTTGATGCAGGCCAGTACCCGAGGTAGACGTGGTAATGGTGGAAAAATGTAAACTAGGTTAAACCCCCAGGGCACTGCAAAGGCATCTATCAGCTCTGTCTGTGGATCCCTGGACCGTGACCAATTATGATACTTAGGGAAGTCTCCCTAAGTGTGATGTGGGAATCCAGACGTGGACCCGTTGCTCAGTGTGCCTAGAGGGATATGGCTGCACCTCACTGACGAGGCTCACAATAGGCCAAAACGTA
This sequence comes from Bombina bombina, assembly GCF_027579735.1. NCBI lineage: Eukaryota > Metazoa > Chordata > Amphibia > Anura > Bombinatoridae > Bombina > Bombina bombina. The sequence continues at coordinate 291,167,711 of NC_069507.1, read as the reverse complement.
CGTCTGGGGTTTTGCTGTTTCTCTCGGTCAGAGAGGGATTGCCTGGTATTTCGGGGCTGGACTGTACTGTGAAGTCAGGATCAGACTGATATGCTTCAGGAAAGTTCTTCTCTGTGAAAGGCACATGTTGAGCAAAAAGGAGGCTGCTTTTTGGGTGGTAACTAGCCACAGAACAAGCTATTATTCATTCCAGGTTGAGCGCTTCTCTCTTTTTATTTAGCTTGGTATTGAGTCTGAACGCCTTGATATCTTTCTTCGGCATCCCCCATCTGTTGCAAATCTCCGCAAACACTTCGGGATGGAGGGACCATTCCCCCGGATAAAACGATTGTCTGCTTAGAAAGTCCGCTTCCCAATTGTCCACACCCGGAATGTGGATTGCTGACAGGAATCAGTTGTGGGTCTCCGCTCATTCCAGAATCCATGATACCTCCCTCATGGCTAGGGAGCTGCTCATTCCCCCCTGATGGTTGATGTAAGCCACCGAGGTAATGTCCGATTGAAATCTGATAAACTGGGACAAACCCAGAAGAGGCCAAGCCTTGAAGATCGTTCAAAGTTCCAAAATGTTGATCGGGAGAAGAAATTCCTTGAGTCCACCGACCCTGTGCCTTCCTGGCACCCCAAACAGCTCCCCATCCTGATAGACTTGTGTCTAGTCACAATCTCCCAGGATGGTCTTAAAAAGGATGTCCCCTTGGACAGGCGATCTGGACAGAGCCACCAAGAGAGCGATTCTCTCAAACGGCTGTCCAGAGAAATCTGTTGGGATAGATCCAAGTGATCGCCGTTCCACTGCTTTAGCATGCACAACTGAAGAGGTCTGAGATGGAACCTGGCGAATGGAATGACATCTATGCTGGACACCATGAGCCCAATTACCTCCATACACTGAGCCACAAATGGCCTTAAGGAGGTCTGGAGGACAAGACAATTGGAAGTAATTTTGCAACGTCTCTGGTCTGTAAGAAATATCTTCATGGATATGGAATCTATTATCGTGCCTAGGAACTCCACTCTGGTACTGGGAACCAGAGAACTCTTTCCTAAGATTATCTTCCATCCATGAAATTGAAGAAGAGGAGCTCTGGAATGGTCTTCTGCCAGCCCGCAGGATGGACCCTGGACCAGGATGTTGTCCAAATAAGGCGCTACTGCAATACCTCTGGATCTCGCCACTGCGAGCAGAGCCCCTAGAACCTTTATAAAGACTCTTGGAGCAGTAGCCAGACCAAAAGGAAGAGCTACAAACTGGAAGTGCTGGTCCAGAAAAGCAAATCTTAAGAACTTTAAGTGATCCTTGTGTATTGGCACATGAAGGTAAGCATCCTTCAAGTCTATTGTAGTCATGAACTGCCCCCTCTTAAACTAAGGGCAGACTAGACCTTATAGTTTCCATCTTGAAGGTAGCGTTAAAATTACTCCTAGGGAGGAGAGATACCTCACACACCCTAGAAATGCTTCTTGTTTTTCTGGACTTAAAGATAGGTTTGATAAGAGGAATCTGCCCCTGGGTGGATGAGATTTTAAACCTATCCTGTAACCCTGAGCAATGACCTCCAGAACCCAAGGGTCTTGCACGTCTCCCATCCAAGCCTCCACAAAAAGATAATCTGCCCACAACACGATCCAGCAACGGATCGGGGGCCGCACCTTCATGACGATTTTGTCTCGGCAGGCTTCTTGATCTGCTTGAATTTATTCCAAGATTGAGATGGTTTCCAAGTTCCCTTGGACTGATAAGGCTTCGTCGAGGGCGGATGGCATTGGGAGTTATCTAAACTGAAATTAGGTCCCTGTCCTTTAGGTTTATTATTCTTATCCTGCGGTAGAAAGGCACCCTTGCCCCCAGTGAACGTGGATATGATAGAGGCCAGGCCTGGACCGAAAAGAATCTTCCCCTTAAACGGAAGGGAAAGCAATCTAGATTTTGAAGTCATGTCAGCAGACCAAGACTTCAGCCACAGAGCCCTACGGGCTAGAACAGAAAAACCTGATGTCTTAGCATTTAAGCGAATAATCTGCATGTTTGCATCACAGATAAACGAATTAGCTACCCTCAAGGCCTTAATTCTTTCCTGGATTTCATCAAGGAGAGTTTCCACCTTTATCATCTCAGAGAGTCACACCAATAGGTAGCGGCTCCAGTCACTGCAGCAACCGCCCCTGCAGGCTGAAATAAATACCCTGTGTGCTGAAACATCTTTAACAGGGTTTCTAGTTTCTTATACATGGGCTCCTTAAACGACGAACTATCGTAAAGCCGGATGTGGTGCGCCTAGCAAGCGTGGAGATAGCTCCATCCACCAGAGTCAGGAACCAGGAACAATTTCTTAAAAGAAGGGGGGGAAAAAAAAATCGAGGATCCAAGTCTTTCCCATTCATTCTTAATATTTGCAATTTTTTACGGGAACCAGGAAAGTCTGTGGCACCACCCTGCCCTCATAAACCTTATCAAGCTTAGGAATAGATTGTTCCTCGGGCAACTTATGTTCCGGAACCTCTAAAGTAGCCAACACTTCCTTTAACAAAAAGTCTGGTTCCGCTGCAGCTGGAGGCAGCCGATTCCGACCCAGAAAGAGCCTCCTCTGAAGTATCAGAGGCATCTTCATCAGCGGATAATCCAGTATCGGATAAATCCAACAAGTTGGTAGATGACCCCTGGGAAGAATAGCAGAATTTAACCTTTCGCTTGCGCTTAGCAGGGCAAGGTAAAGCACTGAAGGCCGCAGACACTGCCGTTTTGCAACTGTTCAGAAAAGTCTGGCGGTAAGAGGGCCCCTCCCAAAGGAGGATTAGAAGTGCAAAGAGGAGCTGCATGTGTAATAGGAGATGGCAGGTAACGCACCTCACGGGACAAACCCCCTCAGAGGTGGACGGCTCAGTGGTACTAAACATTAGGGCTGCTGAAAATAATCGATTCAGTGATGCATCGCGATGCAGCCGTTAAGGATGCTGCATCGATGCAAGTGCAGACCATAATCGATTCAGGGGTCAGTGACGTCATGGCACAATGTCACATGACCCCGCCTCTCTCATAGAGCAGTATATTCAGAGAAGTCGACATAAGGGAGTCTGTCTCCGGGTTTTACACCAGCTGCACCACATCAGGACTTTGTGTGCACACTGCGCAGATATCTGACATGGAAAGCACTCTTAACAGACCTCCCCTCTCACACAGAAATGTTCCATGCAGGATTTTTTATGACACCTAATGCAGACAGCAGCCTGATGTAAACAGGGAATCTTTTCTTGTATTATCGATTCACTGTTTACTGTTGCGGTCTCTGCTGCATGTTTGCTCTCCGTCATATCCATAGCCCAAACGAGCATTTATGGGTTGCTATTAGATATATTAAGTCGAGTTTTACAAAAGTTGCACAATTTATACTTTATTTTTAACATTTGAGAGGCAATTGTGTGCCTTTTGTAAAACTTGACTTACTATGTCTAATAGCAACCCATAAATGCTCGTTTGGGCTAGGGATATGACAGAGAGCAAACATGCAGCAGAGATCGCAACAGTAAACAGTGAATCAATAATAAAAGAAAAGATTCACTGTTTACATCAGGCTGCTGTCGGCATTAGGTGTCATAAAAATTCCTGAACGGAACATTTGTGTGTGAGAGGGGAGGTCTGTTGAGAGTGCTCTCTGTGTCAGATATCTGCGCAGTGTGCACACAGAAAGTCCTGATGTGGTGCAGCTGGTGTAAAACCCGGAGAGAGACTCCCTTGAACATGCAGCTGTAGTTAGGGAGACAAAGCTACTCTGGAACTCCAGACTAAGACTCCAGACTCATTAGTTCTCACTGTGCATTTACACTTTCCTTTTTAAAATAAATCTACAGATACATTTCTTTCTGTGCATATTCTATTATTTTATGAGCGATGTCCCATCTTTCACAGTTGCTTGAAAAATTACATATATATTAAAAAATATGGAATAGAACAAGTTCATGAAAATCATGGGCAGTAATCGTGATGCATCGCAGAATCGAATCGTAGACAGGATAATCGTAATCGAATTGTGAGACCAGTGAAGATGCACACCCCTACTAAACATCTTGGTCTTTTTAGATATAACTACTTTATCAAGGCATGTGGACCATAATTGAGCAGGCAGATATATCTTAGCCTCCTCACAATAAAAAACAAAATTTATGCTTACCTGAAATTTATTTCTTTGACACGATGAGTCCATGGATCATCATTAATTACTGTTGGGAATATCACTCCTGCCCAGCAGGAGGCGGCAAAGAGCACCACAGCAAAGCTGTTAAATATCACCTCCCTTCTATCCCACCCCAGTCATTCGACAGAAGTAAAGAAGAGAAAGGCAGCCACAAGGTGCAGAGGTGTATGAAGTTTATAAAATACTAACAACCTGTCTAAATAATAGGGCGGGCCGTGGACTCATGTCAAGAAAGAAAGAAATTTATCAGGTAAGCATACATTTTCTTTTGAATGACACAATGAGTCCACAGATCATCATTAATTACTGTTGGGAATCAATACCCAAGCTAGAGTACACAGATAAGGGAGGGACAAGACAGGACACCTAAACGGAAGGCAGCATGATTAACTGCAGAAGTCTGAGGTGGAAACGGGCGAACGGGATGATGTCCATTGCCGCTACCATCAGCCCAATTACCTCCATGCACTGGGTCACTGATGACCGAGAATAGGACTGAAGTGCTAGGCAAGAATTAAAAATTCCTTGATTTCCGGACTCCTGTCAGAATTTTTTTTTTTTTGATAAGGAGTCTATTATGGATCCCAAGAAAACTACCGTTGTAGTTGGAACTGAGGAACTCTTTTCCAAATTCATCTTCCATCCGAGAGTTGAGAAAATTCTTGGAGCTGTGGCAAGGTCGAATGGAGGAACCCCGAGCCGGAAGTGTTTGTCTAGAAAGGCACACCTCAGAAAATTGGATGGTCCTTGTGGATGGAAACCTGCAAGTAAGCGCCCTTTAAATCCGCCGTGGTCATTAACTGACCCTCTTGGACCAAAGGAAGAATGGAACGAATAGTTTCCATCTTACAGCACTCAGACCAATTTTTCCCATGAGTCTAATCAAATTTCTCAGACGGTTCCCTCCTTCTTAGGAAACACGAACAGATTGGAAAGGAATCCCAGACTTCGTTCCTGCTTTGGAACATAAACTATCACTCCCAAGTCAGAGAGGTTCCGTACAAGTGTAAGAACGCCTCTCTTTTTGTCTGGTCTGCAGAGAATCTTGAAGGCAAAACCTGCCCCTGGGAGGAAAAAAAATCTTAACTCCAGTTTGTATTTCGAAACCAAGCTTAAACGAAGGAAAGCCTGCCCCCCACAAGGTCCAGTCCCGGATCGGAGGCAGGCTCTTCATGCTGTCTGATTCAACAGCAGGCTTTTTGGATTAGGTCTCCAGGAAGGCTTGGACTGCTCACGCTTGGAAGAGGGAGTGGAAGGATCATATCCTGAAGGAGGAATATATCCCTTACCTCCCGTAATATCAGAGTTATCTTCGTCAAACCAGGTCTAAACAAAGTCATTCCCTTGTAAGGAATCGCCAAAATTTTAGACTTAGATCAGACATCCTCAGACCAGGATTATAACCATAACGCTCTGCAGACCAATATAGGAAGCTTGAAATCTTAGCTCCCAGCTTAATAACCGAAGGAAAGCATCGGAAATAAAGAAGTTGGTTAACTTCAAAGCCATTATCCAATCCTGGATTTCTTCGAGGGGACTGTCTGTCCTATAGAAACAGACAACACATCAAACCAGTATGCTGCCGCACTAGTGACGTTAACACTGCAGGTAGCCATTGTAAACCCTGGTGTACATACATTCTTTTGAGCGACCCCTCTAGCTTGTTATCCATAGGATCTTTAAAGAAACAACTATCCTCTATGAGAATAGTAGTCCTCTGACTAGCGTGAAAATGGTCCCTTCCACTTAGGGAACCTCAGCCAAGACTCCTTAATAGAATCTGCTATAGGAAACATCCTTTTAAATTAGGAAATGTAGAAAAAGGGATACCCGATTTCTGCCATTCCTTAGCCATAATCTCTGTAACCCTTTCTGGTACAGAAAATACTTCCACCATGGAGGGCACGTCAAAATACTTGTTTAGTTTTACCGTACTTTTTAGGATTGACTACGTCGGTAGTAACGGAGTCATCCAGGGTAGCTAAAACCTCCTTAAGTAATAAACGGCGGTGTCCAAGCTTAAACCTGGAGGAAACATCAGTATCCGATAAAGGCATTACACTGACTGAGTCCGGTAGTATCTGAGGAGGAAACTTCAAAGTATCTTCCTCTTCAGGTTTCTGGGAAGAAAAATTTGGAATAGCCACTACTGTATTAGCAACTTTTGATTGAAATCATTTCCTCTTGCGCTCTCCCTGCAGCATGGGAAAGGCAGACAATGCATTAGATACCGCCGACGACATTAGAGAAGCGAGGTCTTGCAGGTAACTCCAGGTAGAGTTTGAGAGGAAGCGCAGAGCACTGCATGTGTGGGCGATAAAATTTGGGACACTTGAGGAGACAGTTGCATCATTATTGAACATTGTCATTAGACTCGTGAACAGTATCCCCCTTAGGAGTTGGCTCTGGGAAGAAAAAAAAAAGTCTATCCCGATAATTTAAAGTTCTCTCAATAGGAACAAAAAGGGATTTATGGTTCCACATTGGTATCCAAGAACCTAAAGAACAAGTGACACTTTGCAGAGCCTTTTGGTCCATTCTGACTCACAATGGATGAATTATTCAAATAAACGTCTTACATTTTTTAATAAAAATTAAAACAGAAAACTTTACTGTCTCTTTAAATTTTAAAACTTTTATTTTTGTGTGCAGAAAAAGTAAAATTATGCTTACCTGATAAATTAATTTCTTTTACGATATGACGAGTCCACGGATTTCATCCTTACTTGTGGGATATTAACCTCCTGCTAACAGGAAGTGGCAAAGAGCACCACAGCAGAGCTGTATATATAGCCCCTCCCTTCCCCTCCACCCTCAGTCATTCGGCCGAAGGTATAGGAAGAGAAAAGGAAAGGCTAAAAGGTGCAGAGGTGACTGAAGTTTACAAAAAAGAACAGGGTGGGCCGTGGACTCGTCCTATCGTAAAAGAAATTTATCAGGTAAGCATAAATTTACTTTTATTTTACAAAGATATGACGAGTACACGGATTTCATCCTTACTTGTGGGAAACCAATACCAAAGCAATAGGACACGGATGAAAGGGAGGGACAAGACAGGAACCTAAACGGAAGGCACCACTGCTTGAAGAACCTTTCTCCCAAAAATAGCCTCAGAAGAAGCAAAAGTATCAAATTTGTAAAATTTGGAAAAGTGTGAAGGGACAACCAAGACGCAGCCTTACAAATCTGTTCAACAGATGCATCGTTTTTAAAAGCCCATGTGGAAGCCACAGCCCTAGTAGAATGAGCCGTAATTCTTTCAGGAGACTGCTGTCCAGCAGTCTCATATGCCAGGCGGATGATACTTCTCAGCCAAAAAGAGAGGTAGCCGTAGCTTTCTGACCCCTACACGTTCCAGAAGAAACAATGAATAATGAAGATGATTGACGGAAATCCTTAGTTGCCTGCAAGTAAAACTTTAAGGCACGGACCACATCCAAATTATGCAACATACGCTCCTTCTTAAAAGAAGGGTTAGGACACAAGGAAGGAACAACAATTTCCTGATTAATATTCTTATTTGAAACAACCTTAGGAAGGAATCCAGGTTTGGTACATAACACCACCTTATCAGAATGAAAAATGAGATAAGGGGAATCACACTGTAACACTGAAAGCTCCGAAACTCTTCGAGCAGAAGAAATAGCAACTAAAAACAGAACTTTCCAAGATAACAATTTGATATCCATGGAATACATGGGTTCAAACGGAACCCCTTGAAGAACTAAATTCAAACTCCAGGGAGGAGTAATGGGTCTAAATACAGGCTTAATTCTAGATAGAGCCTGACAAAAAGACTGAACATCTAGCACATTTGCCAAACGTTTGTGAAACAGAATTGACAAAGCTGAAATTTGTCCCTTTAAGGAACTCGCTGATAACCCTTTCTCCAATCCTTCTTGGAGAAAAGACAGAATCCTAACTTTACTCCATGAGTAACCCTTAGATTCACACCAATAAAGATATTTACGCCATATCTTATGATAGATTTTTCTAGTGACAGGCTTTCTAGCCTGTATCAAAGTATTGATGACCGAATCAGAGAATCCTCGCTTCGATAAAATCAAGCGTTCAATCTCCACGCAGTCAGCTGCAGAGAAATTAGATTTGGATGTTGGAAAGTACCTTGAATGAGAAGGTCCTGTCTCAATGGAAGTTTCCACGGTGGCAGAGAGGACATGCCCACTAGATCCGCATACCAAGTCCTGCGTGGCCACGCAGGCGCTATCAGGATCACTGAAGCTCTCTCCTGTTTGATTCGAGCAATCACGCGTGGGAGGAGAGGAAACGGTGGAAACAAATAAGCTAGGCTGAACAACCAAGGCATCTATCAGTTCGGCCTGAGGATCCCTTGACCGGGATCGTATCTTGGAAGCTTGGCATTCTGTCGAGATGCCATCAAATCCAATTCCGGTCTGCCCCATCTGAGAATCAATGAGGCAAATACCTCCGGGTGAAGTTCCCACTCCCCGGATGAAAAGTCTGTAGACTTAGAAAATACGCTTCCCAGTTCTCTACTCCTGGGATGTAGATCGCTGACAGATGACAAGAGTGGGCCTCCGCCCAACGGATTATCTTGAATACTTCTATCATCGCTAAGGAACTCCTTGTTCCCCCCTGATGATTGATATATGCCACAGTCCTGATGTTGTCCGACTGGAATCTGATGAATTTGGCCAAAGCCAACTGAGGCCACGCCTGAAGCGCATTGAATATTGCTCTCAGTTCCAGAATATTGATTGGAAAAAGAGACTCCACTTGAGTCCAAACACCCTGAGCCTTCAGGGAGTTCCAAACTGCACCCCAGCCCAGAAGGCTGGCATCCGTTGTCACTATCACCCACGAGGGTCTGCGGAAACAAGTCCCTTGGGACAGATGATCCGGCGATAACCACCAAAGAAGAGTTTCCGGTCTCTTGATCCAGATTTATCGGAGGAGATAAATCTGCATAATCCCCATTCCACTGTCCGAGCATGCACAGTTGCAGTGGTCTGAGATGAAAGCGAGCAAACGTAACGACGTCCATTGCCGCTACCATTAATCCAATTACCTCCATACACAGAGCCACTGATGGCTGAGGAATGGACTGAAGTGCTCGGCAAGTATTTAGAATCTTTGATTTTCTGACCTCCGTCAAAAATATTTTCATGGCTACTGAGTCCATCAGAGTTCCCAAGAAAGGAACCCTTGTCTGTGGGACAAGTGAACTCTTCTCTATGTTCACCTTCCAGCCGTGAGTTCTCAGAAATGACAACACTGTGTCCATGTGAGATTTTGTCAGATGATATGTTGACGCCTGGATCAGATTATCGTCCAGATAAGGCGCCACCGCTATGCCTCGCGGTCTGAGAAACGCCAAAAGAGACCCTAGAACCTTTGTGAAGATTCTGGGTGCTGTGGCCAACCCGAAGGGAAGAGCCATGAACTGATAATGTTTGTCCAAGAAGGCAAACCTTAGAAACTGATGATGATCCTTGTGGATTGGAAAAGGAAGGTAAGCATCCTTCAAGTCCACGGTAGTCCTATATTGACCCTCCTGGATCAATGGTAAAATTGTTCGTATTGTCTCCATCTTGAATGATGGAACTCTTAGACCTCAAGTGTCTAAACAACTTTCTAAGATGGGTCTGAACGTTCCCTCTTTTTTGGGAACCACAATTAGGTTTGAGTAAAACCCCTGTCCCTGTTCCAATTTTGGAACTGGACAAATTACTCCCATAGTAAAAAGGTCTTTTACACAGCGTAAGAACGCCTCTCTTTATCTGGTTTGCAGATAACTTTGAAAGATGGAATCTCCCTCTTGGGAGAAAGTCCTTGAATTCCAATTGATAACCGTGGGTCACTATTTCTAGTGCCCAGGGGTCCTGAACATCTCTTGCCTAAGCCTGGGCAAAGAAAGAGTCTGCCCCCTACTAGATCCGGTCCCAGATCGGGGGCCGCCCCTTTATGCTGTCTTAGGAGCAGCAGCGGGCTTTTTGGATTGTTTACCCTTATTCCAGTTCTGATTGGGTCTCCAGACTGACTTAGAATGGGTAAAATTCCCTTCCTGCTTTGTGGAAGAAGAAGCGGGGGATCCTCCTTTAAAGTTCCGAAAGGAACGAAAAACATAATTTATGTAAGAACTTACCTGATAAATTCATTTCTTTCATATTAGCAAGAGTCCATGAGCTAGTGACGTATGGGATATACATTCCTACCAGGAGGGGCAAAGTTTCCCAAACCTCAAAATGCCTATAAATACACCCCTCACCACACCCACAAATCAGTTTAACGAATAGCCAAGAAGTGGGGTGATAAGAAAAAAGTGCGAAAGCATAAAAATAAGGAATTGGAATAATTGTGCTTTATACAAAAAATCATAACCACCACAAAAAAAGGGTGGGCCTCATGGACTCTTGCTAATATGAAAAAACAGAATTTATGTTTACCTGATAAATTACTTTCTCCAACGGTGTGTCCGGTCCACGGCGTCATCCTTACTTGTGGGATATTCTCCTCCCCAACAGGAAATGGCAAAGAGCCCAGCAAAGCTGGTCACATGATCCCTCCTAGGCTCCGCCTTCCCCAGTCATTCGACCGACGTAAAGGAGGAATATTTGCATAGGAGAAATCATATGATACCGTGGTGACTGTAGTTAAAGAAAATAAATTATCAGACCTGATTAAAAAACCAGGGCGGGCCGTGGACCGGACACACCGTTGGAGAAAGTAATTTATCAGGTAAACATAAATTCTGTTTTCTCCAACATAGGTGTGTCCGGTCCACGGCGTCATCCTTACTTGTGGGAACCAATACCAAAGCTTTAGGACACGGATGAAGGGAGGGAGCAAATCAGGTCACCTAGATGGAAGGCACCACGGCTTGCAAAACCTTTCTCCCAAAAATAGCCTCAGAAGAAGCAAAAGTATCAAATTTGTAAAATTTAGTAAAAGTGTGCAGTGAAGACCAAGTCGCTGCCTTACATATCTGATCAACAGAAGCCTCGTTCTTGAAGGCCCATGTGGAAGCCACAGCCCTAGTGGAATGAGCTGTGATTCTTTCAGGAGGCTGCCGTCCGGCAGTCTCGTAAGCCAATCTGATGATGCTTTTAAGCCAAAAAGAGAGAGAGGTAGAAGTTGCTTTTTGACCTCTCCTTTTACCAGAATAAACAACAAACAAGGAAGATGTTTGTCTAAAATCCTTTGTAGCATCTAAATAGAATTTTAGAGCACGCACTACATCCAAATTGTGCAACAAACGTTCCTTCTTTGAAACTGGATTCGGACACAAAGAAGGCACGACTATCTCCTGGTTAATGTTTTTGTTAGAAACAACCTTCGGAAGAAAACCAGGTTTAGTACGCAAAACCACCTTATCTGCATGGAACACCAGATAAGGAGGAGAACACTGCAGAGCAGATAATTCTGAAACTCTTCTAGCAGAAGAAATTGCAACCAAAAACAAAACTTTCCAAGATAATAACTTAATATCAACGGAATGTAAGGGTTCAAACGGAACCCCCTGAAGAACTGAAAGAACTAAATTGAGACTCCAAGGAGGAGTCAAAGGTTTGTAAACAGGCTTGATTCTAACCAGAGCCTGAACAAAGGCTTGAACATCTGGCACAGCTGCCAGCTTTTTGTGAAGTAACACAGACAAGGCAGAAATCTGTCCCTTCAAAGAACTTGCAGATAATCCTTTCTCCAAACCTTCTTGAAGAAAGGATAGAATCTTAGGAATTTTTATCTTGTCCCAAGAGAATCCTTTAGATTCACACCAACAGATATATTTTTTCCATATTTTGTGGTAGATTTTTCTAGTTACAGGCTTTCTGGCCTGAACAAGAGTATCAATGACAGAATCTGAGAACCCTCGCTTTGATAAGATCAAGCGTTCAATCTCCAAGCAGTCAGTTGGAGTGAGACCAGATTCGGATGTTCGAACGGACCTTGAACAAGAAGGTCTCGTCTCAAAGGTAGCTTCCATGGTGGAGCCGATGACATATTCACCAGGTCTGCATACCAAGTCCTGCGTGGCCACGCAGGAGCTATCAAGATCACCGATGCCCTCTCCTGATTGATCCTGGCTACCAGCCTGGGGATGAGAGGAAACGGCGGGAATACATAAGCTAGTTTGAAGGTCCAAGGTGCTACTAGTGCATCTACTAGAGTCGCCTTGGGATCCCTGGATCTGGACCCGTAGCAAGGAACCTTGAAGTTCTGACGAGAGGCCATCAGATCCATGTCTGGAATGCCCCACAATTGAGTAATTTGGGCAAAGATTTCCGGATGGAGTTCCCACTCCCCCGGATGAAATGTCTGACGACTCAGAAAATCCGCTTCCCAATTTTCCACTCCTGGGATGTGGATTGCAGACAAGTGGCAGGAGTGAGTCTCCGCCCATTGAATGATTTTGGTCACTTCTTCCATCGCCAGGGAACTCCTTGTTCCCCCCTGATGGTTGATGTACGCAACAGTCGTCATGTTGTCTGATTGAAACCGTATGAACTTGGCCTTTGCTAGCTGAGGCCAAGCCTTGAGAGCATTGAATATCGCTCTCAGTTCCAGAATATTTATCGGGAGAAGAGATTCTTCCCGAGACCAAAGACCCTGAGCTTTCAGGGGTCCCCAGACCGCGCCCCAGCCCACCAGACTGGCGTCGGTCGTGACAATGACCCACTATGGTCTGCGGAAGCTCATCCCCTGCGACAGGTTGTCCAGGGACAGCCACCAACGGAGTGAATCTCTGGTCCTTTGATCTACTTGTATCGTCGGAGACAAGTCTGTATAGTCCCCATTCCATTGACTGAGCATGCACAGTTGTAATGGTCTTAGATGAATTCGCGCAAAAGGAACTATGTCCATTGCCGCTACCATCAAACCTATTACTTCCATGCACTGCGCTATGGAAGGAAGAGGAACAGAATGAAGTATTTGACAATAGTTTAGAAGTTTTGATTTTCTGGCCTCTGTCAGAAAAATCCTCATTTCTAAGGAGTCTATTATTGTTCCCAAGAAGGGAACCCTTGTTGACGGAGATAGAGAACTTTTTTCTACGTTCACTTTCCACCCGTGAGATCTGAGAAAGGCCAGGACAATGTCCGTGTGAGCCTTTGCTTGTGGAAGGGACGACGCTTGAATCAGTATGTCGTCCAAGTAAGGTACTACTGCAATGCCCCTTGGTCTTAGCACTGCTAGAAGGGACCCTAGTACCTTTGTGAAAATTCTTGGAGCAGTGGCTAGTCCGAACGGAAGTGCCACAAACTGGTAATGCTTGTCCAGAAATGCGAACCTTAGGAACCGATGATGTTCCTTGTGGATAGGAATATGTAGATACGCATCCTTTAAATCCACCGTGGTCATGAATTGACCTTCCTGGATGGAAGGAAGAATTGTTCGAATGGTTTCCATTTTGAACGATGGAACCTTGAGAAACTTGTTTAGGATCTTGAGATCTAAGATTGGTCTGAATGTTCCCTCTTTTTTGGGAACTACGAACAGATTGGAGTAGAACCCCATCCCTTGTTCTCCTAATGGAACAGGATGAATCACTCCAATTTTTAACAGGTCTTCTACACAATGTAAGAATGCCTGTTTTTTTATGTGGTCTGAAGACAATTGAGACCTGTGGAACCTCCCCCTTGGGGGAAGCCCCTTGAATTCCAGAAGATAACCTTGGGAGACTATTTCTAGCGCCCAAGGATCCAGAACATCTCTTGCCCAAGCCTGAGCGAAGAGAGAGAGTCTGCCCCCCACCAGATCCGGTCCCGGATCGGGGGCCAACATCTCATGCTGTCTTGGTAGCAGTGGCAGGTTTCTTGGCCTGCTTACCTTTGTTCCAGCCTTGCATTGGCCTCCAGGCTGGCTTGGCTTGAGAAGTATTACCCTCTTGCTTAGAGGACGTAGCACTTGGGGCTGGTCCGTTTCTGCGAAAGGGACGAAAATTAGGTTTATTTTTGGCCTTGAAAGACCTATCCTGAGGAAGGGCGTGGCCCTTGCCCCCAGTGATATCAGAAATAATCTCTTTCAAGTCAGGGCCAAACAGCGTTTTCCCCTTGAAAGGAATGTTAAGCAATTTGTTCTTGGAAGACGCATCCGCTGACCAAGATTTTAGCCAAAGCGCTCTGCGCGCCACAATAGCAAACCCAGAATTTTTCGCCGCTAATCTAGCCAATTGCAAAGTGGCGTCTAGGGTGAAAGAGTTAGCCAATTTGAGAGCATGAATTCTGTCCAAAATCTCCTCATAAGAAGAATCTTTATTGAGCGCCTTTTCTAGTTCATCGAACCAGAAACACGCTGCTGTAGTGACAGGAACAATGCATGAAATTGGTTGTAGAAGGTAACCTTGCTGAACAAACATCTTTTTAAGCAAACCCTCTAATTTTTTATCCATAGGATCTTTGAAAGCACAACTATCTTCTATGGGTATAGTGGTGCGTTTGTTTAGAGTAGAAACCGCCCCCTCGACCTTGGGGACTGTCTGCCATAAGTCCTTTCTGGGGTCGACCATAGGAAACAATTTCTTAAATATAGGGGGAGGGACGAAAGGTATGCCGGGCCTTTCCCATTCTTTATTTACAATGTCCGCCACCCGCTTGGGTATAGGAAAAGCTTCGGGGGGCCCCGGGACCTCTAGGAACTTGTCCATTTTACATAATTTCTCTGGAATGACCAAATTCTCACAATCATCCAGAGTAGATAACACCTCCTTAAGCAGGGCGCGGAGATGTTCCAATTTAAATTTAAATGTAATCACATCAGGTTCAGCTTGTTGAGAAATTTTCCCTGAATCTGAAATTTCTCCCTCAGACAAAACCTCCCTGGCCCCCTCAGACTGGTGTAGGGGCACTTCAGAACCAATATCATCAGCGTCCTCATGCTCTTCAGTATTTTCTAAAACAGAGCAGTCGCGCTTTCGCTGATAAGTGGGCATTTTGGCTAAAATGTTTTTGATAGAATTATCCATTACAGCCGTTAATTGTTGCATAGTAAGGAGTATTGGCGCACTAGATGTACTAGGGACCTCCTGTGTGGGCAAGACTGGTGTAGACGAAGGAGGGGATGATGCAGTACCATGCTTACTCCCCTCACTTGAGGAATCATCTTGGGCATCATTTTCTCTAAATTTTGTGTCACATAAATCACATCTATTTAAATGAGAAGGAACCTTGGCTTCCCCACATACAGAACACAGTCTATCTGGTAGTTCAGACATGTTAAACAGGCATAAACTTGATAACAAAGTACAAAAAACGTTTTAAAATAAAACCGTTACTGTCACTTTAAATTTTAAACTGAACACACTTTATTACTGCAAATGTGAAAAAGTATGAAGGAATTGTTCAAAATTCACCAAAATTTCACCACAGTGTCTTAAAGCCTTAAAAGTATTGCACACCAAATTTGAAAGCTTTAACCCTTAAATTAACGGAACCGGAGCCGTTTTTATATTTAACCCCTTTACAGTCCCTGGTATCTGCTTTGCTGAGACCCAACCAAGCCCAAAGGGGAATACGATACCAAATGACGCCTTCAGAAAGTCTTTTCTATGTATCAGAGCTCCTCACACATGCATCTGCATGTCATGCTTCCCAAAAACAAGTGCGCAATAGAGGCGCGAAAATGAGGCTCTGCCTATGAGTAGGGAAAGCCCCTAGAGAATAAGGTGTCCAATACAGTGCCTGCCGGTTATTTTACATAATTCCCAAGAATAAAATAATTCCTCAAAGCTATGAAGTATAAAATATGCTTATATATCAATCGTTTTAGCCCAGAAAATGTCTACAGTCTTAAAAGCCCTTGTGAAGCCCTTTTTTTCTTTATGTAATAAAAATGGCTTACCGGATCCCATAGGGAAAATGACAGCTTCCAGCATTACATCGTCTTGTTAGAAGTGTGTCATACCTCAAGCAGCAAAAGTCTGCTCACTGTTTCCCCCAACTGAAGTTAATTCCTCTCAACAGTCCTGTGTGGAAACAGCCATCGATTTTAGTAACGGTTGCTAAAATCATTTTCCTCTTACAAACAGAAATCTTCATCTCTTTTCTGTTTCAGAGTAAATAGTACATACCAGCACTATTTTAAAATAACAAACTCTTGATTGAATAATAAAAACTACAGTTAAACACCAAAAAACTCTAAGCCATCTCCGTGGAGATGTTGCCTGTACAACGGCAAAGAGAATGACTGGGGAAGGCGGAGCCTAGGAGGGATCATGTGACCAGCTTTGCTGGGCTCTTTGCCATTTCCTGTTGGGGAGGAGAATATCCCACAAGTAAGGATGACGCCGTGGACCGGACACACCTATGTTGGAGAAATGAATTTATCAGGTAAGTTTACATAAATTATGTTTTCTTTCATGTAATTAGCAAGAGTCCATGAGCTAGTGACGTATGGGATAGCAGATACCCAAGATGTGGAACTTCCACGCAAGAGTCACTAGAGAGGGAGGGATAAAATAAAGACAGCCAATTCCGCTGAAAAATAATCCACACTCCAAAATAAAGTTTTAATCTTATAATGAAAAAAACTGATTATAAGCAGAAGAATCAAACTGAAACAGCTGCCTGAAGTACTTTTCTACCAAAAACTGCTTCAG
Source organism: Bombina bombina (assembly GCF_027579735.1). Lineage (NCBI taxonomy): Eukaryota > Metazoa > Chordata > Amphibia > Anura > Bombinatoridae > Bombina > Bombina bombina. The sequence continues at coordinate 291,150,941 of NC_069507.1, read as the reverse complement.
AAGAAGAAAACACATCA